>NW_026868677.1:224145-298099 GCF_020745735.1 Hemiscyllium ocellatum | reverse complement strand
GCATTTTCTTGCATTTCGGATTGTGCTCCTGCATAACCACGCCATGCTAAGTCAAATGAAAAGGTTCCATGTCCCACTCCGACTCGCACAGCTGCTGGGATGTGGCCCAGCTACAATGACAATTTCGCGAGCAGATAATAAATCCCATCAATCCAGGCAAAAATCAATGGTAAGCTGATCTATCTTCTCAAGACTCTTTTCAACCAGAAATGTATCTTGACTGCATGAGAATATATGTTCGTTATGATTTGGTCAAATCACCATGAGCTCTTGACATTACTTCAATTTCGATTCTTGCTTTGCTGAATGATTCACCCATTGCTGAAACAGGGACACTCCACATTTTACACGGAACACAAAACACACCGGACTACAGAGAAAATGCACAAAGCTGAGCAGGCCGTGTTCCACATTATACCGTGCAGCATCGTTTCAGTCACTGTGTCTGTTTTGCAGAATAAGAGTCCAAAGAATGTTCTCCCATCCTAAAACCGAAGGTAGCATTACAATCCCGAGAACGACAGATCACATGGGAGGATGCTCTGACCTCGGGGCCAGTTCGAGATGCCACTTTTTCCTTGCCTTTTACCTTAACCGTGCAATTGGCTGCAGGGATGTTCATACACCTGGACATGAGCCACATCGATACCAACTGAATAGAAACCTGTGTGGGAATCGACAAGAAGCGACTCAATAAATTTTGCTAAACTCCATGATGCTTATTAGAAATGCAGTTTCTGTCACGTCAATTTAAAAGGCAGTTTCTGAACATGGTAACAGAAGGTCCTACTCACCCCACCCCACTGCGGAAGAGGTGCTAACAGCCCTTGACTGCTTTTTGTTCTCAATGTGAAGAGCTCTCCCGCATGAGTCACCTTCACGTCTCTTGTTGCTGAGTGACTCACAAAGAAGGAGATTCACCAGAGCTGCAACTGCCTCACTTCCCACTCGCCCTCCCGTTTACATTTTCCTGCTCGTCAGTGATTTAAAGAAAACCAAAAGGTTGCGATGTCATTCTGTAGCCTCTCTGTCAATTCCTCCGTTACAGTTCCAACATGGCTTAGATCTCGGGGCTCACCTTAATACTAGCGACGCTATGAAATCACAAGTCCAGAGGTTCCTCTGAGAGTGTAATTTCTTTCATTGCTGTTGCTGATTGAATGAGTCACTATAACGTGCGAACTGATCCAAACCATGATTCAGCACCTCTGCTGCCAATTCTCGCACGTTGAATAACGACAGGCAGCTTCCAAATGAGGCCTTGCAGAGACGACTTTGGGGTACATTTGTCAGACAGACTCGTTGAGGAATCCGTGGCGTACTGTGACATCAGCTCAACAGCTTCTTCCCTGTCTTTGAACCGGCCCGCCTGCGCAAGGAATGCAAATGCGGTATTGCTTTTTGTGGAAGATTCAGAACGCGGTAACTACACTCTGAAACAGAATGGCATATGATCAGACCCAGCTTGGAGAAAACCTTTACAATGCTTTGCAAACGAATTTAATGGAATTGCATTACATTTCACAAAGAGAGCAGATTTGTTCGAGCGATTTCGAAGGCAGGTTTGCAGATGGGAAAGCAAGCAAGAAAGCTCCGTTCTTGTCCGTGTAAAAGGCTGCAATTGAAGAACAAAGCAGTTTCTGCCCAGTTTCGAACTGGGGACCTTTCGCGTGTTAGGCGAATGTGATGACCACTACACTACAGAAACAAGCCTGTGCCGGGCCGCGCCGCGGCTCTGTGGCATCCAGCACTGAAAGTTGAAGCCATTCTCCGTTTCACCTTTCTTTTTCCAATAGCGCGTTGTTGTCCAGGGTGATTGACATCTTGAAAATTTTTTATAAAACAAACGTGAAATTGGTGACAAAATATAGACAAGGATGTGGTCAATGTTTGGACTGTAGAGTGAGGTGGAATAGGCTGGGACAAGTTTCCCGGCAGCATAACGGCTGCGACATGATTTTATGGAAGGGTTTTGAACTGAGTATTTACGTGTTTTACCCAAGCTAGGGTGAGTTGGAAACTCGGGAGCATAGGTTTAAGGTGAGTGCTCTGAAATTGACAAAGGAACTGAGGCACATTTCCCACACACAAGGTTGTGCGTGTATGGAATGAGCTACCAGAGGAAGTGGAGGAGGCTATTGCACTCAGAAAATTGCAATGGTAATCGGATCAGTTTCTGGATAGGATGGGTTTAGAGGGATTGAGGCCAAATGCTGGGGAACGGGACTTGTTTAAATTTGGATATGTGGTGAGCATGGATGAGATACACCGAAGTATCTGTTTCCACGCGGTGTACCCCAATAACGTTGTGTTTGAAAGGATTACTTTTTAGCGGAGCTTGCCTTCGCAGTCTGTCGCACAATCATTTAGACTGTTCGACTGCTCACGGGAAAGGTAGTATTGTGAAACACTGCAGAAACGAACGACTTCCTTACTTTTGCTGTGACTGACCATACTTCGTGAAATTTTCCAGATCCTCAGTTGAGGATTTTTGCTGCTGGAAGTTACCTCAGAACCCCTGTTAACTCGTAATATATTGAGCGAATCGCAAACAGAAAGCATTTAACACGGAACACAAACAAAACTGGCATACCTAATGCATGTTCAGACACAGCGAAGCATGAATGCTAAATGTGAGACAGTCCGAGGGCATGAGGCATAAAGTAACCTCACAACTAACAACTGGGCAATTCCAAACTACTCTTTCAAACATACTGCAGCCTTAGTGCACCACCACTTCCCAGACAATGCTGAAAAGAGAGAAAGAAGGAATATAATAAGTATGGGCCATAAAAAAGTGAATTTCACCAATCACAGTCTCGATTAGATTACCTTTCCCTTCCGGTGTCTCCAAGACGGAAATGAAGGAAATGGGAGAAATTCAATAACATATTCAGTGGAAAGAATTTCCCATTCGCCAGAAAGCCAAATAACGATGAATCGACTCAGCGCAGGACTTTGTTTCACAACAGCGATGAAATAACAGTCTCCATTCGGTTCCAGTAAAAACTCAACTTGCCTGGAACGTAAACCAAGCGCTGAGCTGCTTGCGATTTTCTGCAGGGGTGGCGAGCACCATCATGACAGCAGAGAGACTTCACAAAATTCCCCTGGAACATCAACGCAGCGGGGATCGAAGCAGCATTTTAACGATGCTGCGGCGGTGGAGCTGACCAGCTGAAATGGCAATGGTGGGATTCGAACTCGCCACTTACAGGACAGGAACACTGGATCCAGCGCCTTAGACCGCTCGGCCACACTACCATGCAGCGCAGCCGTGCATTTTCTTGCATTTCGGATTGTGCTCCTGCATAACCACACATGCTAAGTCACATGAAAAGGGTTCCATGGTCCCACTCCGACTCGCACAGCTGCTGGGATGTGCCCAGCTACAATGACAATTTCGCAGCAGATAATGAAATCCCATCAATCCAGGCAAAAATCAATGGTAAGCTGAGTCTATCTTCTCAGACTCTTTTCAACCAGAAATGTATCTTTGACTGCATGAGAATATATGTTCGGTTATGATTTGGTCAAATCACCATGAGCTGCTTGACATTACTTCAATTTCGATTCTTGCTTTGCTGAATGATTTCACCCATTGCTGAAACAGGACAACTTCCACATTTACACGGAACACAAAACACACCGGACTACAGAGAAAATGCACAAAGCTGAGCAGGCCGTGTTCCACATTATACCGTGCAGCATCGTTTCAGTCACTGTGTCTGTTTTGCAGAATAAGAGTTCCAAAGAATGTTCTCCACCCTAAAACCGGAGGTAGCATTACAACCCGAGAACGACAGATCACATTGGGAGGATGCTCTGACCTCGGGGCCAGTTCGAGATGCCACTTTCCTTGCCTTTTACCTTAACCGTGCAATTGGCTGCAGGGATGTTCACACCTGGACATGAGCCACATCGATACCAACTGAATAGGAAACCTGTGTGGGAATCGACAAGAAGCGACTCAATAAATTTTGCTAAATTCCATGATGCTTATTAGAAATGCAGTTTCTGTCACGTCAATTTAAAAGGCAGTTTCTGAACATGGTAACAGAAGTTCCTACTCACCCCACCCCCACTGCGGAAGAGGTGCTAACTGCCCTTGAGTGCTTTTTGTTCTCAATGTGAAGAGCTCTCCCGCATGAGTCACCTTCACGTCTCTTGTTGCTGAGTGACTCACAAAGAAGGAGTTTCACCAGAGCTGCAACTGCCTCACTTTCCCACTCGCCCTCCCGTTTACATTTTCCTGCTCGTCAGTGATTTAAAGAAAACCAAAAGGTTGCGATGTCATTCTGTAGCCTCTCTGTCAATTCCTCCGTTACAGTTCCAACATGGCTTAGATCTCGGGGCTCACCTTAATACTAGCGACGCTATGAAATCACAAGTCCAGAGGTTCCTCTGAGAGTGTAATTTCTTTCATTGCTGTTGCTGATTGAATGAGTCACTATAACGTGCGAACTGATCCAAACCATGATTCAGCACCTCTGCTGCCAATTCTCGCACGTTGAATAACGACAGACAGCTTCCAAATGAGGCCTTGCAGAGACGACTTTGGGGTACATTTGTCAGACAGACCAGTTGAGGAATCCGTGGCGTACTGTGACATCAGCTCATCAGCTTCTTCCCTGTCTTTGAACCGGCCCGCCTGCGCAAGGAATGCAAATGCGGTATTGCTTTTTGTGGAAGATTCAGAACGCGGTAACTACACTCTGAAACAGAATGGCATATGATCAGACCAGCTTGGAGAAAACCTTTACAACGCTTTGCAAACGAATTTAATGGAATTGCATTACATTTCACAAAGAGAGCAGATTTGTTCGAGCGATTTCGAAGGCAGGTTTGCAGATGGGAAAGCAAGCAAGAAAGCTCCGTTCTTGTCCGTGTAAAAGGCTGCAATTGAAGAACAAAGCAGTTTCTGCCCAGTTTCGAACTGGGGACCTTTCGCGTGTTAGGCGAATGTGATGACCACTACACTACAGAAACAAGCCTGTGCCGGCCGCGCTGCGGCTCTGTGGCATCCAGCACTGAAAGTTGAAGCCATTCTACGTTTCACCTTTCTTTTTCCAATAGCGCGTTGTTATCCAGGGTAATTGACATCTTGAAAAAATTTTTTAAAAAACAAACGTGAAATTGGTGACAAAATATAGACAAGAATGTGGTCAATGTTTGGACTGTAGAGTGAGGTGGAATAGGCTGGGACAAGTTTCCCGGCAGCATAACGGCTGCGACATGATTTTATGGAAGGGTTTTGAACTGAGTATTTACGTGTTTTACCCAAGCTAGGGTGAGTTGGAAACTCGGGAGCATAGGTTTAAGGTGAGTGCTCTGAAATTGACAAAGGAACTGAGGCACATTTCCCACACACAAGGTTGTGCGTGTATGGAATGAGCTACCAGAGGAAGTGGAGGAGGCTATTGCACTCAGAAAATTGCAATGGTAATCGGATCAGTTTCTGGATAGGATGGGTTCAGAGGGATGGAGGCCAAATGCTGGGGAACGGGACTTGTTTAACTTTGGATATGTGGTGAGCATGGATGAGATACCCCGAAGTATCTGTTTCCACGCGGTGTACCCCAATAACGTTGTGTTTGAAAGGATTACTTTTTAGCGGAGCTTGCCTTCGCAGTCTGTCGCACAATCATTTAGACTGTTCGACTGCTCACGGGAAAGGTAGTATTGTGAAACACTGCAGAAACGAACGACTTCCTTACTTTTGCTGTGACTGACCATACTTCGTGAAATTTTCCCAGATCCTCAGTTGAGGATTTTTGCTGCTGGAAGTTACCTCAGAACCCCTGTTAACTCGTAATGTATTGAGCGAATCGCAAACAGAAAGCATTTAACACGGAACACAAACAAAACTGGCATACCTAATGCATGTTCAGACACAGCGAAGCATGAATGCTAAATGTGAGACAGTCCGAGGGCATGAGGCATAAAGTAACCTCACAACTAACAACTGGGCAATTCCAAACTACTCTTTCAAACATACTGCAGCCTTAGTGCACCACCACTTCCCAGACAATGCTGAAAAGAGAGAAAGAAAGAATATAATAAGTATGGGCCATAAAAAAGTGAATTTCACCAATCACAGTCTCGATTAGATTACCTTTCCCTTCCGGTGTCTCCAAGACGGAAATGAAGGAAATGGGAGAAATTCAATAACATATTCAGTGGAAAGAATTTCCCATTCGCCAGAAAGCCAAATAACGATGAATCGACTCAGCGCAGGACTTTGTTTCACAACAGCGATGAAATAACAGTCTCCATTCGGTTCCAGTAAAAACTCAACTTGCCTGGAACGTAAACCAAGCGCTGAGCTGCTTGCGATTTTCTGCAGGGGTGGCGAGCACCATCATGACAGCAGAGAGACTTCACAAAATACCCCTGGAACATCAACGCAGCGGGGATCGAAGCAGCATTTTAACGATGCTGCGGCGGTGGAGCTGACCAGCTGAAATGGCAGTGGTGGGATTCGAACACGCCACTTACAGGACAGGAACACTGGATCCAGCGCCTTAGACCGCTCGGCCACACTACCATGCAGCGCAGCCGTGCATTTTCTTGCATTTCGGATTGTGCTCCTGCATAACCACACATGCTAAGTCACATGAAAAGGGTTCCATGGTCCCACTCCGACTCGCACAGCTGCTGGGATGTGCCCAGCTACAATGACAATTTCGCAGCAGATAATGAAATCCCATCAATCCAGGCAAAAATCAATGGTAAGCTGAGTCTATCTTCTCAGACTCTTTTCAACCAGAAATGTATCTTTGACTGCATGAGAATATATGTTCGGTTATGATTTGGTCAAATCACCATGAGCTGCTTGACATTACTTCAATTTCGATTCTTGCTTTGCTGAATGATTTCACCCATTGCTCGAAACAGGACAACTTCCACATTTACACGGAACACAAACACACCGGACTACAGAGAAAATGCACAAAGCTGAGCAGGCCGTGTTCCACATTATACCGTGCAGCATCGTTTCAGTCACTGTGTCTGTTTTGCAGAATAAGAGTTCCAAAGAATGTTCTCCACCCTAAAACCGGAGGTAGCATTACAACCCGAGAACGACAGATCACATTGGGAGGATGCTCTGACCTCGGGGCCAGTTCGAGATGCCACTTTCCTTGCCTTTTACCTTAACCGTGCAATTGGCTGCAGGGATGTTCACACCTGGACATGAGCCACATCGATACCAACTGAATAGGAAACCTGTGTGGGAATCGACAAGAAGCGACTCAATAAATTTTGCTAAACTCCATGATGCTTATTAGAAATGCAGTTTCTGCTCACGTCAATTTAAAAGGCAGTTTCTGAACATGGTAACAGAAGTTCCTACTCACCCCACCCCCACTGCGGAAGAGGTGCTAACTGCCCTTGAGTGCTTTTTGTTCTCAATGTGAAGAGCTCTCCCGCATGAGTCACCTTCACGTCTCTTGTTGCTGAGTGACTCACAAAGAAGGAGTTTCACCAGAGCTGCAACTGCCTCACTTTCCCACTCGCCCTCCCGTTTACATTTTCCTGCTCGTCAGTGATTTAAAGAAAACCAAAAGGTTGCGATGTCATTCTGTAGCCTCTCTGTCAATTCCTCCGTTACAGTTCCAACATGGCTTAGATCTCGGGGCTCACCTTAATACTAGCGACGCTATGAAATCACAAGTCCAGAGGTTCCTCTGAGAGTGTAATTTCTTTCATTGCTGTTGCTGATTGAATGAGTCACTATAACGTGCGAACTGATCCAAACCATGATTCAGCACCTCTGCTGCCAATTCTCGCACGTTGAATAACGACAGGCAGCTTCCAAATGAGGCCTTGCAGAGACGACTTTGGGGTACATTTGTCAGACAGACCAGTTGAGGAATCCGTGGCGTACTGTGACATCAGCTCATCAGCTTCTTCCCTGTCTTTGAACCGGCCCGCCTGCGCAAGGAATGCAAATGCGGTATTGCTTTTTGTGGAAGATTCAGAACGCGGTAACTACACTCTGAAACAGAATGGCATATGATCAGACCCAGCTTGGAGAAAACCTTTACAACGCTTTGCAAACGAATTTAATGGAATTGCATTACATTTCACAAAGAGAGCAGATTTGTTCGAGCGATTTCGAAGGCAGGTTTGCAGATGGGAAAGCAAGCAAGAAAGCTCCGTTCTTGTCCGTGTAAAAGGCTGCAATTGAAGAACAAAGCAGTTTCTGCCCAGTTTCGAACTGGGGACCTTTCGCGTGTTAGGCGAATGTGATGACCACTACACTACAGAAACAAGCCTGTGCCGGCCGCGCCGCGGCTCTGTGGCATCCAGCACTGAAAGTTGAAGCCATTCTACGTTTCACCTTTCTTTTTCCAATAGCGCGTTGTTGTCCAGGGTAATTGACATCTTGAAAAATTTAAAAAAAACAAACGTGAAATTGGTGACAAAATATAGACAAGGATGTGGTCAATGTTTGGACTGTAGAGTGAGGTGGAATAGGCTGGGACAAGTTTCCCGGCAGCATAACGGCTGCGACATGATTTTATGGAAGGGTTTTGAACTGAGTATTTACGTGTTTTACCCAAGCTAGGGTGAGTTGGAAACTCGGGAGCATAGGTTTAAGGTGAGTGCTCTGAAATTGACAAAGGAACTGAGGCACATTTCCCACACACAAGGTTGTGCGTGTATGGAATGAGCTACCAGAGGAAGTGGAGGAGGCTATTGCACTCAGAAAATTGCAATGGTAATCGGATCAGTTTCTGGATAGGATGGGTTTAGAGGGATTGAGGCCAAAAGCTGGGGAACGGGACTTGTTTAATTTTGGATATGTGGTGAGCATGGATGAGATACACCGAAGTATCTGTTTCCACGCGGTGTACCCCAATAACGTTGTGTTTGAAAGGATTACTTTTTAGCGGAGCTTGCCTTCGCAGTCTGTCGCACAATCATTTAGACTGTTCGACTGCTCACGGGAAAGGTAGTATTGTGAAACACTGCAGAAACGAACGACTTCCTTACTTTTGCTGTGACTGACCATACTTCGTGAAATTTTTCCAGATCCTCAGTTGAGGATTTTTGCTGCTGGAAGTTACCTCAGAACCCCTGTTAACTCGTAATGTATTGAGCGAATCGCAAACAGAAAGCATTTAACACGGAACACAAACAAAACTGGCATACCTAATGCATGTTCAGACACAGCGAAGCATGAATGCTAAATGTGAGACAGTCCGAGGGCATGAGGCATAAAGTAACCTCACAACTAACAACTGGGCAATTCCAAACTACTCTTTCAAACATACTGCAGCCTTAGTGCACCACCACTTCCGGACAATGCTGAAAAGAGAGAAAGAAAGAATATAATAAGTATGGGCCATAAAAAAGTGAATTTCACCAATCACAGTCTCGATTAGATTACCTTTCCCTTCCGGTGTCTCCAAGACGGAAATGAAGGAAATGGGAGAAATTCAATAACACATTCAGTGGAAAGAATTTCCCATTCGCCAGAAAGCCAAATAACGATGAATCGATTCAGCGCAGGACTTTGTTTCACAACAGCGATGAAATAACAGTCTCCATTCGGTTCCAGTAAAAACTCAACTTGCCTGGAACGTAAACCAAGCGCTGAGCTGTTTGCGATTTTCTGCAGGGGAGGCGAGCACCATCATGACAGCAGAGAGACTTCACAAAATACCCCTGGAACATCAACGCAGCGGGGAACGAAGCAGCATTTTAACGATGCTGCGGCGGTGGAGTTGACCAGCTGAAATGGCAGTGGTGGGATTCGAACTCACGCCACTTACAGGACAGGAACCTGGATCCAGCGCCTTAGACCGCTCGGCCACACTACCATGCAGCGCAGCCGCGCATTTTCTTGCATTTCGAATTGTGCTCCTGCATAACCACACATGCTAAGTCAAATGAAAAGGGTTCCATGATCCCTCTCCGACTCGCACAGCTGCTGGGATGTGCCCAGCTACAATGACAATTTCGCAGCAGATAATGAAATCCCATCAATCCAGGCAAAAATCAATGGTAAGCTGAGTCTATCTTCTCAGACTCTTTTCAACCAGAAATGTATCTTTGACTGCATGAGAATATATGTTCGGTTATGATTTGGTCAAATCACCATGAGCTGCTTGACATTACTTCAATTTCGATTCTTGCTTTGCTGAATGATTTCACCCATTGCTCGAAACAGGACAACTTCCACATTTTCACGGAACACGAAACACACCGGACTACAGGGAAAATGCACAAAGCTGAGCAGGCCGTGTTCCACATTATACCGTGCAGCATCGTTTCAGTCACTGTGTCTGTTTTGCAGAATAAGAGTTCCAAAGAATGTTCTCCATCCTAAAACCGGAGGTAGCATTACAACCCGAGAACGACAGATCACATTGGGAGGATGCTCTGACCTCGGGGCCAGTTCGAGATGCCACTTTCCTTGCCTTTTACCTTAACCGTGCAATTGGCTGCAGGGATGTTCATACCTGGACATGAGCCACATCGATACCAACTGAATTGGAAACCTGTGTGCGAATCGACAAGAAGCGACTCAATAAATTTTGCTAAATTCCATGATGCTTATTAGAAATGCAGTTTCTGCTCACGTCAATTTAAAAGGCAGTTTCTGAACATGGTAACAGAAGGTCCTACTCACCCCACCCCCACTGCGGAAGAGGTGCTAACTGCCCTTGAGTGCTTTTTGTTCTCAATGTGAAGAGCTCTCCCGCATGAGTCACCTTCACGTCTCTTGTTGCTGAGTGACTCACAAAGAAGGAGTTTCACCAGAGCTGCAACTGCCTCACTTTCCCACTCGCCCTCCCGTTTACATTTTCCTGCTCGTCAGTGATTTAAAGAAAACCAAAAGGTTGCGATGTCATTCTGTAGCCTCTCTGTCAATTCCTCCGTTACAGTTCCAACATGGCTTAGATCTCGGGGCTCACCTTAATACTAGCGACGCTATGAAATCACAAGTCCAGAGGTTCCTCTGAGAGTGTAATTTCTTTCATTGCTGTTGCTGATTGAATGAGTCACTATAACGTGCGAACTGATCCAAACCATGATTCAGCACCTCTGCTGCCAATTCTCGCACGTTGAATAACGACAGACAGCTTCCAAATGAGGCCTTGCAGAGACGACTTTGGGGTACATTTGTCAGACAGACCAGTTGAGGAATCCGTGGCGCACTGTGACACCAGCTCATCAGCTTCTTCCCTGTCTTTGAACCGGCCCGCCTGCGCAAGGAATGCAAATGCGGTATTGCTTTTTGTGGAAGATTCAGAACGCGGTAACTACACTCTGAAACAGAATGGCATATGATCAGACCCAGCTTGGAGAAAACCTTTACAACGCTTTGCAAACGAATTTAATGGAATTGCATTACATTTCACAAAGAGAGCAGATTTGTTCGAGCGATTTCGAAGGCAGGTTTGCAGATGGGAAAGCAAGCAAGAAAGCTCCGTTCTTGTCCGTGTAAAAGGCTGCAATTGAAGAACAAAGCAGTTTCTGCCCAGTTTCGAACTGGGGACCTTTCGCGTGTTAGGCGAATGTGATGACCACTACACTACAGAAACAAGCCTGCGCCGGCCGCGCTGCGGCTCTGTGGCATCCAGCACTGAAAGTTGAAGCCATTCTCCGTTTCACCTTTCTTTTTCCAACAGCTCGTTGTTATCCAGGGTAATTGACATCTTGAAAAAGTTAAAAAAAAAGAAACAGACGTGAAATTGGTGACAAAATATAGACAAGGATGTGGTCAATGTTCGGACTGTAGAGTGAGGTGGAATAGGCTGGGACAACTTTCCCGGCAGCATAACGGCTGCGACATGATTTTATGGAAGGGTTTTGAACTGAGTATTTACGTGTTTTACCCAAGCTGGGGTGAGTTGGAAACTCGGGAGCATAGGTTTAAGGTGAGTGCTCTGAAATTGACAAAGGACCTGAGGCACATTTCCCACACACAAGGTTGTGCGTGTATGGAATGAGCTACCAGAGGAAGTGGAGGAGGCTATTGCACTCAGAAAATTGCAATGGTAATCGGATCAGTTTCTGGATAGGATGGGTTTAGAGGGATGGAGGCCAAATGCTGTGGAACGGGACTTGTTTAATTTTGGATATGTGGTGAGCATGGATGAGATACACCGAAGTATCTGTTTCCACGCGGTGTACCCCAATAACGTTGTGTTTGAAAGGATTACTTTTTAGCGGAGCTTGCCGTCGCAGTCTGTAGCACAATCATTTAGACTGTTCGACTGCTCACGGGAAAGGTAGTATTGTGAAACACTGCAGAAACGAACGACTCCCTTACTTTTGCTGTGACTGACCATACTTCGTGAAATTTTTCCAGATCCTCAGTTGAGGATTTTTGCTGCTGGAAGTTACCTCAGAACCCCTGTTAACTCGTAATGTATTGAGCGAATCGCAAACAGAAAGCATTTAACACGGAACACAAACAAAACTGGCATACCTAATGCATGTTCAGACACAGCGAAGCATGAATGCTAAATGTGAGACAGTCCGAGGGCATGAGGCATAAAGTAACCTCACAACTAACAACTGGGCAATTCCAAACTACTCTTTCAAACATACTGCAGCCTTAGTGCACCACCACTTCCCGGACAATGCTGAAAAGAGAGAAAGAAAGAATATAATAAGTATGGGCCATAAAAAAGTGAATTTCACCAATCACAGTCTCGATTAGATTACCTTTCCCTTCCGGTGTCTCCAAGACGGAAATGAAGGAAATGGGAGAAATTCAATAACACATTCAGTGGAAAGAATTTCCCATTCGCCAGAAAGCCAAATAACGATGAATCGATTCAGCGCAGGACTTTGTTTCACAACAGCGATGAAATAACAGTCTCCATTCGGTTCCAGTAAAAACTCCAATTGCCTGGAACGTAAACCAAGCGCTGAGCTGTTTGCGATTTTCGGCAGGGGAGGCGAGCACCATCATGACAGCAGAGAGACTTCACAATATTCACCACAGTTAATTCCCCTGGAATATCAACGCAGCGGGGATTTTAACAATGCTGCAGCGGTGGAGCTGACCAGCTGAAATGGCAGTGGTGGGATTCGAACCCACGCCCCTTTCAGGGCTGGAACCTGGATCCAGCGCCTTAGACCGCTCGGCCACACTAACAGACAGCGCGGCAGCGCATTTACTTGCATTTCGAATTGTGCTCCTGCATAACCACACATGCTAAGTCAAATGAAAAGGGTTCCATGAAACCTCTCCGACTCGCACAGCTGCTGGGATGTGCCCAGCTACAATGACAATTTCGCAGCAGATCATGAAAGCCCATCAATCCAGACAAAAATCAATGGTAAGCTGAGTCTATCTTCTCAGACTCTTTTCAACCAGAAATGTATCTTTGACTGCGTGAGAATATATGTTCGGTTATGATTTGGTCAAATCACCATGAGCTGCTTGACATTACTTCAATTTCGATTCTTGCTTTGCTGAATGATTTCACCCATTGCTCGAAACAGGACAACTTCCACGTTTACACGGAACATGAAACACACCGGACTACAGGGAAAATGCACAAAGCTGAGCAGGCCGTGTTCCACATCATACCGTACAGCATAGTTTCAGTCACTGTGTCTGTTTTGCAGGATAAGAGTCCCAAAGAATGTTCTCCACCCTAACACCGGAGGTAGCATTACAATCCGAGAACGACAGATCACATTGGGAGGATGCTCTGACCTCGGGGCCAGTTCGAGATGTCACTTTCCTTGCCTTTTACCTTAACCGTGCAATTGGCTGCAGGGATGTTCATACCTGGACATGAGCCACATGGATACCAACTGAGTTGGAAACCTGTGTGCGAATCGACGAGAAGCGACTCAATAAATTTTGCTAAATTCCATGGTGCTTATTAGAAATGCAGTTTCTGTTCACGTCAATTTAAAAGGCAGTTTCTGAACATAGTAACAGAAGGTCCTACTCACCCCACCCCCACTGCGGAAGAGGTGCTAACTGCCCTTGAGTGCTTTTTGTTCTCGATGTGAAGAGCTCTCCCGCATGAGTCACCTTCACGTCTCTTGTTGCTGAGTGACTCACAAAGAAGGAGATTCACCAGAGCTGCAACTGCCTCACTTTCCCACTCGCCCTCCCGTTTACATTTTCCTGCTCGTCAGTGATTTAAAGAAAACCAAAAGGTTGCGATGTCATTCTGTAGCCTCTCTGTCAATTCCTCCGTTTCAGTTCCAACTTGGCTTAGATCTCGGGGCTCACCTTAATACTAGCGACGCTGTGAAATCACAAGTCCAGAGGTTCCTCTGAGAGTGTAATTTCTTTCATTGCTGTTGCTGATTGAATGAGTCACTATAACGTGCGAATTTCACCATTCGTGTGCTTTGCTGGTTTTACTGCAGAGTGTTAATGTTCAGTGTTTAAATTCCAACCCGACCATCTTACTTTGCTTATAGCAAATGTATCTTCGATTTGAGAGAATGCACCCTCTCCAATGTGCCAGTGTCCATGCTGGAGTGATCACATTCGCCTCCCACACGGAAAGCCCGGACCTCAAGCGGTTCCACTGCTGCATCATGTTCCGGCCAAGTTGTGTTGTTCACTATTTCCACTGAAACCGAACGGAGATTGGGATTTCATCGCTGGTGTGAAACAAAATCCTGCAGTGACTTTAGTTATCATTATTTGGTGTTCTAGAGAATGGAAATATAATTCCAGTTAATTGCAATGTCATATGGTCTTAAATTTCTCTAATTTCCTTCACTTCTGTCCTGGAAACGTGAGCTGCAAGCACTGCCACATTGTTAATCGGAAGAGCAAACTAATGTAATCGAAACTGTGTTTGGGAATCTTCAATTTTCATGGCTCGTTCATGTTCGGTTCTTTGTTTTCCCTCATTTCAGAGTTTTTCGGGAGGTGGAGGTACACTAAGTTTCCACTATATGTTGGGAGTAAAAAGTGAGTTCTGTCGATGCTGGAGATCAGAGCTGAAAATGTGTTGCTGGTTAAAGCGCAGCAGGTCAGGCAGCATCCAAGGAACAGGAAATTCGACGTTTCGGGCATGAACTAGATTCCTGATGAAGGGCTTATGCCCGAAACGTCGAATTTCCTGTTCAATATATGTTGGGAGCGCAGTTTGGAATTGTTCTGCTGAAGGATCTGGGAACCGTTTATGGCTTATTGCCCCGGACTGCACCCAGAACAGCATTTATGCTTCGAAATGTCTGGAAATGCATTTTAAACAAACTCCCATTTCCCAGCATCTGGCCCCTATCTCACTAAACCCTTCCTATCCAGAAACTCATCCGTTTGCCTTTGAAATCTTCTGAGTGTACGAGCCTCCTCCACTTCCTCTGGTCGCTGATTCCATCCCGCACAACCTTCTGTGTGGGAAAGGTGCCTCAATCCCTTTTATATTTTACCCGTCCCACCTTACACCTATGCTCTCCAGCTTTCAACTCACCCCACATGGCCGAAAACAAAAACTTAAGTATTCATTTTATGAAACTTCCTTAAGGTCATGCCCACGTTCAGACTTGCCCTACATTCCAAACTGTGCCCCCCTGACAGCATCTTTATCTATATTTTGTGAACAATTTCACATGATTTTCTTAATTTTTCAATGATGCCAATTACGCTGGAGAATAACCAGCTCCTGGAAACGGAAAGGTGAAGTGTTGAACTGTAAATTTTAGTGCTGGCCGACTCTGAACACCAGCTGCTCGCGGGGATGCTTCCTGTATTGTATTGTGGATTGGAGTCACCTCATACACGAAAACTCCCCGCTTCAAAATCCGGCAAGAACAGCCCTTATTCCCGATGGCAGCCTTTCAGACTGACACGAGCAGAGCAGAGTTTTATAACTTGCTGTTCACATCAACAAACCTGGCTTTGAATTTGCTCGCTCATACATGCTCGAGTGGTGAAAATGAATACAATCCCATTTCATTACTGTGTGAAACATTGTTTTTTTTTCTCCAACCGGGTTCTAAATAAGCACAGATGTGTACAGGACTGATGGCCATTCTGTGTCACAGTGGAGTTCCTGGACTCTGATCCTTCCACTAAAAGCAATACCACGTTTGCTTTCCTTGGGCAGGCGGCCCGGTTCAAAGCCAAGGAGCAAAGGTTCCCAGCAAAAATCCTCAACTGAGGACCTGGGCATTTTTCATGGGGAATAGTCAGTGGGGGCAACATTATGGAAGTCCTCGGGTTCTGCAGTGTTTCTAAACACTAAATCGAAGCGCGATTGGATTTTAGTATTCCTAGGCATGATTTAAATTGATTGGTAAAATTGGAATTGTTTCTTAATTAGCAAACAAAACTGGCTTGTTTCACAGCCAACCGTTACATCTTTCCAATTTTCCAGTACACGCTGAGACTGCGAGCTGGTCATCACAGGTATTTGTCAGCGCTCAGTTCCGAACAGCATTCACTCTCATTTAAAGGTGGAGGGCACGTCTTCAACTTCATAACACTGTTCTCATCACAAAATCCAGCAGCTTCTAATCTTGGGGACAGGGGTTGGATTGCAGCGGTTACTGTATTAAATGTAAAGATTTTCACACAGGAAGCACTATTCATGAAGGGGGCAGTTTCTGTAAACTGTGTCCCAGGGCTGTGCAGGGAGCTGCAGTGGCCACTTTCTGTTGACAGCGGGGGTCTGGAGAGAACAATGTTTGTCCCTATCTTACTCCATGTGGAGCCAGGAAACACAGAATCATCAATGTTTGGGCTGCAATTCAACCTTGCCATGGATTTTCCGGTTTAAATGGAGGTAGGGTGGTATTCCCATCGTCTGATCTAGAACTACCAAGGTCTCAAACTACCAACCTTTATCTTGCAGCCTCCTGCTGCCCATTTGAGCCACACAGCCTGTCACCAACCAGGCGTGCCGATTTCCCTAAAGCAGGAAGGTTAGCGGGGATCTGAAGGGCGGTGGAACAGCTGGAGCTCTCACTGTTTTCAGAGTCTGTCACCGATTTCCATGCTTTCATCACTGAGAGCGTCAGAGAGCTTGAGGGGTCTGCAAACACCCAGAGGGAAAGGAACCATCACAAACTGGAAGATAACTAGACCCTTCATTGTGACTGCCTGAGCTACATCACTCTGACCCTGGTACTGGGATAATTCAAGCGCACGGCTTGACACAATCTGGAAATTAAATACAGAACTTCAGGCTGTTCAGTCCAAATGCAATCCATTAAGATACAGTGGGTATTGAATCTCTTCCATATAATCACTTCATCAAATCCCCCCTGTTAATCTATCCACAAACTTAATTTTTGTATTTCTTCGTCCATTTTCCCCAGCTAATGTGAACATCTTGTTTTCATCTTCCTTATTTATACCAAGTATAAGCCAATAAGCTCTGTCGCATCTCGCTTCAACTCCAGTTGCTCCATTGCATCATAAATCACTCCTGAAGCTTTCTGGTAAATGAATGAGCCTATCCCCTCTCTGGACGCTCCCATCCTTCACAATGTATGATGATCTCTGTTGTGGGTATACTGATCACCCTCGACCTGGAGGTGGGATAATGTGAGTTTCTGAAATTATTGAGATGGTGCATTAGGAACCCAATAGGACTGGCACCTTTTGGGAGAGAGAAATAATGTTCATGTTTAGAGACAATTTCTTACTTTCTTTTGATTATTCTTTTCTCTCTGACCTAATAGTGATGGATCTTGTAAGCTTCTTTCTCTGAGAATTTCAAGGAAAGATATACACACAAAAGTATCAAACAAAGGAAATTATTTGTCTGTCTGATTTCTCCCCTGGACTGACACTGCCTTTATTAAACTTCTTTGAATATTTGAAGAAAATTCACAGACAGGAAACGCCAAAGAAACATTTAATCAAAATCTGACATGATCAATCGATTCATCAGAAACTGGAAATAATTGGCGTTTGAGTGTTGCATCCTCAGTCATTACCAATCACTGCATATAATTTCGCCATCATATCCTCACTGACGATCTGTACCAAATCTTAGGTGATTGTTGATGTATCCCATACCTGGGGGAGGTAGAGGATGTTGGGAGCTGACAGGATGAACTAGGTTGGGGAGTAGATGGAGTTTGGGTGATAGACTCTGGGAGTATTTGAACCGAGCTCAGTCAGCCATTACCTTCAAGCCATGCGGGCTGACCGGGGGAGGATTGACCTGTTACTGTCTCTGTCTGTCTGTGACAGAGTGTGGGCTGGGGGTCACTTGTTCCCTTTTTGCCTTTTCTATCTCTCTCACTCTCGCTCTCTCTTTCTCTTCTCTCTCCTCTCTCGTTTTCTCTCTCACACTCTCATTCTTCTTCTCTCTTCTCCACCTTTTCTTCACCTCTCTTCTCCTCCTCCCCTCTTCTCCCGCTCTTTCCTCCCCTCTCTCTTGTCTCTCCCATCTCTCTTCTCTCCCCTCTCTCTTCCCTCACTCTTCTCTCTCCCTCTCAACTCTCTCTCCCCCCACTCTCTCTTCATCTCTCTCTCTCTCTCTCATTAGGGTCGCACGGTGGCTCAGTGCTTACCACTGCTGCCTCACAGTGCCAGGGACCCTGTTCAAATCCTGCCCAAGGCGACCGTCTGTGTGGAGTGTGCACATTCTCCCCAGTGTCTGCGCGGGTTTCCTCACCCGGCCCAATGGTGTGCAGGTCAGGGTGGACTGGTCATGGGGGAGTTGCCCAAAGGGTTAGGTGAACTGTTCAGACGAGAAAGGTCAGGGTGGGTTACTCTACCACCCATCTTCCCACCCCTCTCTTTCCCCCAGTCTCCGCCTCCCCTCTCCTCTGCCACCCTGCCCTCACCCGTCTTCACACTTCTCTCCTTTCTTTCCTCTCCTACTTTCACCATCCTACCCATCTGCACTTCTGTCTTTCACCCAATCTCTTCCTCCCCACCTCCAACTGCTCTGTTCTCCCGAACTCTCCTCACCACCTCCTTCTGCTCCCATGCCTCCTGCTGTCTACTCCCTCTTTCCACGCCACCACTTCCTCCTCCTAATTTCTTCTCTCCCCGCTAACATCTCCCCGCTCTCCTCCTCCCACCCCCACACCTCACCCACTCTCCTCCTCCCCCTCTCTGACACCATCCTTTGCCCCTGCTGCAGTCTGCCTCATTCTCCCTGCCCCCTCTCTCTTCCACCGCTCTTTTCTGCAGCCTATCTCCTTCCCCTCCCTCTCCATCCTTCCACTCTCCTCCCCTCTCTCTCCTCCCCCTCTCTCCTCCCACTTCCTCCCTTCCCCTCTCTCTCGTCCCCCCCTCTCATCCCCCTCTGTCTCCTCGCCCCTCACTCTCCTACACCTCTCTGTCCTCCCTCTCTTCGTCCTCCCCTAAACTCCCCTCTCTCTACTTACCCTCCCTCTCCTCCTCCCTCTCTCTCATCTCTCTCTCTCTCTCCGCTCTCTCTCACTCCCCCCTCTCCTCCCCATGCTCTCCACCTCCCATCTCCGCTCTCCCCTCTCTCTTCTCGCCCACCCCCTCTCTTATCCCTCTCTCCTCTCTCCTCATCCCCCTCCCCTCCACCTCCTTCTCTCCTCTCCCCTTCCCTCTCTCTCTCCCCTCTCCTCTCACTCCTCACTACTCTCTCCTCTTACTCCTCATCACTGTCCCCATCCCCTCTCCTTCCCCCTCCCCTGTCTCCTCACCACTGTCAACTCTCCCCACCCCTCTCTTATCCCCCTCCCCGCTCTCCTCATCCCTCTCCCCTCTCCTCTCACTCCTCACTACTCTCTCTTCTCAATCCTCATCACTGTCCTCTCTCCCCTCTCTCCTTCCCCCCTCTCTCCTCACCACTGTCTCCTCTCCCCTCCCCTCTCTCTCCTCTTCCCCTCCCCTCTCCTCCCTCTCTTCTTTCTCTCCCCTCCCCCGCTCACCTCTCCACTCTCCCCTCTCTCCTCATTCCCTCCCTCCTCATCCCCTCTCCTCACCAATTCTCTTCTTACACCCTCTCCTTTCTTCACCTCCCCTCCTCTCCTCTCCCTCTTCCCCGCCCTCTCGTACCCCTCTTCTCCACAATCACTTCTTCCCCTCTCCTGTCCCCCTCTTCTTCACCCCTTCTCCTGAACTCCTTCCCTATCCCCTCATATCCTCTCCTCCCACCTGTCTTTCCTTCTACTCTCCCATCTCTCCTGCCCCCTCCTCCCTGTCTCTGCTCCATTTCCCTGCTCACCTTACCCCTCCTTCCCCCGTTTCCGCCTCTCCTCCCCACTCTCTCCTCCCCTTCTCCTCCCACCGTCATCCCCTCCTCCTCATCTTCCCCTTTTTCCTCCCCAATCCTCCACACATCCTCCACCCCTCATGTCCCTCTCTCCTCCACCTCCCACCCCCTCTCTCCTACTCCACCGCAAACTCCCCCTCGCATCATACGCCAAACTCCCCCTACGTCATCGCTTCCTCCCCTTTCTCCTTCCCCTCGCTGCTAACCCCTCTCCTCCCCTCTCTTCCCCATCACACGTCCCCCCACTTCATGCGCTGCCTCCTCCCCGTCCTCCACCTTCCAATTGCTCCCCACCTCTACTCCTCTCCTTTATTCCTCTCCTTCTCTGCTACAACCCCTTCCCATACACCCTCCACCCCTCTACTGCCCCTCACGCCATCCTCACTTCGCTCCTCACCCCCTGTCCTCCTGTTCCCTCTCCTATCCAACTCCTCATACCCTCTCCTCCCATCTCTCCTCCTACTCTCGCCCACCGTTTCCAGCTCTCTCCTACCCCCCTCTCCTACAGCCCTTTCTCTACCCCTTCTTTCCTCTGCCCTGCCTCTTTCCCCATCCCCGCACCTCCCCATCCTCCACCCTCTCTTCTCCCCCTCCCTCCTCGCCTCTCCCTCCCGTCCCCTCCCCACTCTCCCTCCCCATCTCTCACATTGACCGATGAGGCATACAAAGTGGTCAAAAACAGCATGAAACTGGAAGATTGGGAAAGTGTTAAAGATCAGAAGAAAGCCACAAAAAGAGTGATAAAGAACCGTAGGAAAGAACAGGAGAGCAAAGATGTATCACAGAATTTAAAGACATATTTCTATGAAAACTTTAAATGAAAAAGAGTGGCTGAGGTAAATGTTAGTCCTTCAGGGGACGAGGAGGGGCATTTAGTTATGGGATGTGATGAAATGGCTGACGCACTGAACAGGTATTTTGTATCGGTCTTCACAGAGGAGAGCACTAATAACATGCCAGTGATTGACAAAGAGATGGAGTCGGTGAGGACCTGGAAACAAACGTTATTATGGAACGCTAGTGTTGAGCAAGCCCATGGAGCTAAGGATAGACAAGTCTCCTGTCCTGGTGTAATGCATCCCAGCGTGCAAAAAGAGACAGCGGGGGATAAAACAGGTGCACTGTCAATAATTTTACCAATTTGCTGGACTCTGGGGCAGTTCCAGCAGATTGGAATGCAGTGGCGCTGCTGTTTATAAAGGAAGGTAGACAAAAGATGGAGAAGTATAGTTCAGTTAGTGAAACATCTGTAGTAGGGAAAATGCTTGAGTCTCTTATCAAGGAAGAAAGAGCAAGGCACTGCTCGATCCCCAAGTGAATACCTTCCCTCACATGGAACAGCTGAATGACTTCTCCCCCATGTGAATAGCGTGATGTTAAATAAAGACCATTGAATTTAAGACCTTGACAGATCTTAAAGTTTTTTTCCCCCTACAGACAGGGGAAAACCCTTTTGTCAGTGTAAAACCAACAGTGTGACACAAAGCTGGATGACAAAATAAATCTGTTCACACAGAATGTCTGTGTCAATGAGTCTCCAGGTGGTCTGTGAATTTTCAATCCTTCTCACAATCCAGATATTTCCAT
Source organism: Hemiscyllium ocellatum (assembly GCF_020745735.1). Lineage (NCBI taxonomy): Eukaryota > Metazoa > Chordata > Chondrichthyes > Orectolobiformes > Hemiscylliidae > Hemiscyllium > Hemiscyllium ocellatum. The sequence continues at coordinate 276,347 of NW_026868677.1, read as the reverse complement.
GGTGCTGATCTCCTCGCATATCTCCAAGTTGGATGATCTGGTGAATCCTTTCCCATAAACACAACATATTTATGGCTTCTCTGTCTGTGAATATTTTTAGATTGTTAACTGGATAATGTTAAATAATTTCTGCAGTCAGTTCACTGGAACACTCACATTCCTGTGTGTGTGTGTGTGTGTGTGTGTGTGTGTGTGTGTGTGTGTGTGTGTGTGTGTATGTGTCATTGTTGGGGCTTGACCACACACAATGTTGTTTGAAACCTTTGCTCACTGACATACAAGATAATCATGTTCCCTTTATGTCCAAATGAATTTAGTGACTCTGTTGGATCTTTATATCATGTCTGATTTGTCTCACTTCTTGCGAGAGGTGCAAGTGGAGTTCAATGCACCTAAATGTGAGGTGATGTGCTTTGGGAAGAATAACAGGAAGGCAGAATATTGGGTCAATGGAAAGATTCTTGGTAGTGTGGATGTGCAGAGGGATCTTGGAGTCCATGTACATAGATCTCTGAAAGTTGTCACACAGGTGGATAGTGCTGTTATGGCGGCATACGGCGTGTTAGGTTTCATTGGTAGAGGGATTGAGTTCTGGAACCACAATATCATGCTGCAACCATACACAATGCTGGTGTGGCCAAAGTTGGAATATTGTGTACAGCTCTGGTCCCCCCATTACAAAAAGGATGTGGACGCTTTGGAAAAGGTGCAGAGGAGATTTATCAGGATGGTGCCTGGTCTGGAGGGAAGGTCTTATGAGAAAGGCTGAGAGACTTGGATCTGTTCTCATTGGAAAGAAGGTGGCTAAGGGGGAATTTGATAGAGACATATAAGATAATCAATGGATTAGATAGACAGTGAAAGTCTTCTTCTTAGGATGATGTCGTCAACTTGTACGAATGAGCACAACTACAAATTGAAGGGTGATAGATTTAAGACAGATGTCAGAGGCAAATTCTTTACAAGGAGAGAGTGGTAAGTGTGTGGAATGTCCTACCTGCTGAGGTATTCAACTCAGCCACACTAGGGAGATTTAAATAATCCTTAGATAAACTCATGGATGATTTTGGGATAGTGTAGGGGGACGAGTTGAGAAAACTCCACAGTTCGGTGCAACATTGAGGGCTGAAGGGCATGTTCTGTGCTTTATTGTTCTATGTTCTATAATCTGAATCTTTATCCAAGGTGGAAATGACAAATTCTACCATAGATTTCAGGGGACGGGGGAAATATAAAGAAAATAAAAACCGAAAGAACAGAAGATGCCGTTGATCAGAAACAAAAACAGAAGTTTCTGGAAATGCTCAACAAGTCTGGAAGCATCTGTGAAGAGAAATCAGAGTTCACGTTTCTGATGAAGGACCCAAAACGTTAACGGAATTTTATTTTCTCAGATGCTGCAAGACCAGCTGAGCATTTCCAATAACGTGAAAGTTTAAAGGGAGTTATGTCAGGCAAGTTTCTAATGCAAAAGGTGGTAGATGACTAGAATGTACTCTCCGGGGAGGTGGTAAAAGCAGAAATAATCACAATGCTTAAGAGGCATTTGGGAAGGCACATAAGCAGGCAAGGGGTTGCCAGGGATATGGATCATGTCCAGGCAGGTGGAATTAGTTTAGGAATGGCATCCTGATGGGCCGATTATTCAGGTGCTGTACTGTTCTGTTTTCCAGGGGGTACAACGTGTGGATCGAGAGTTAATATGTTTTAGAACACACCGTTGAGAGAAGCAATGTAGAAAGGAAATATATATTTGCATGGCACAGACACAAAGAGTAGAGACTGAGGGAAGGTGGGGGGACAATGTGTACAATTCTTTAAAGGAGAGAGGACATAATCAAAGTGTTTTGATCAAAACATATGGGATCCTGGGTTTCATTAAGCAATTTCATTGATGGGATATGTCACAGTCAATCATTGTATCCAATTCAGGTCAACAGATTCCTGCTCAGGAAGGATCTGAGTGATCTTCACGGTGTGGAGTACAGACTTACTGGTGTGGTGCACTGATGAAGAAAATGCAGTCCCTGGAATGATTTGGAAAAAATCAAATGTTATTTTCTTTGAAGAAATCAAGTTGAATATATCTTGATAGAATAAAATGGATAAATTATAACACATCTACATAGAGCAGACAATAAAATAAATTGCACTTGATAGGTGATGGCTCAAAATTTAAGACCAGATATAACGTTTTGAGAAAGTGGGAGATGAGCAAGTGTTCCCGTTGACTGTATTGGCTGGAAATATGCAGAACATGCTGCCTATTATATGGTGCAAGTAGAGATGGTCAATGATTAACGAATACGATTATATCAGATCTGAGGGAAATAAACTTTCAGGGTTTTGGGGACAGTTGGAGAATGCGAATAAGGGATTCTGCTACAGAGAGCCAGCTTGGATTTGATGGGCCCCTTTCTGTGCCATAATACATTTTTTTGTCCTTGCTTAACTTGTTCTGGTTGTTTGTCTTATCATTTAGGTAAATCTACTCTGTGTTCATGATCAGACCAACACAGGTTGTCCTTCCACAGGAGGAGATAATGTATACAGCTTTATATTTGGTTCTGGGGGAGTCCCCAGGTAGGGTACACAGAATTGAAAATCTGCTCCAGGATGTTTTTACCAGGATTGTGATTATCTTGAAACATCTAATGCCACACCAATGCCTGGAATGCTTTCTGACTGACTGACTAACTAAATGAAATATGTTCCTTCTACAGCACGTTGCTGGCTGGAGTTCTGTGGCCAGTGTTGTTGCATAAGGATCAGAATTGGAACATCTATTGTCTGTAACATATATCAATGATTAGCATGGAAATGTAAACGATTTAATTAGCAAGTTTCTAGATGTTACAAATTGATGAAGTTATGAATCATGAAGAATGTTGTCAAAGGATAAAGCAAAAAAGAGATCAGTTGTAAAACCCATACGAAGATAGATTTTAATCCAGACAAGTGTGAGGTGATGTATTTTGAGAGGCTCATTGCCAGAGGAATGCATTCACTAAGCCAAAGGGCTCTCAGCAGCATTGATGTACACAGGGATCTTCAGGGGCAAGTTCACAGCTCCCTGAAAGTGGTGAAGGAGGTGGATGGCATAAATGCCTTCTTCTGTCAGGGGAGTGAATATAAAACTGTCATTATGCCACCTTTGGAGTATTGTGTGCTGTTTTGATCACTACATAAAAAGGAGGATGTGGAGGCTTTGAACAGCGTGATAACAGGTTTACCAGGATGTTGCCTGGATTGGGAGAGGTTGGATAGACTTGGAGTTTTGTCTTGGGAAAGTCAGTGGCTGCGGGTGATCCGAAAGACTCAGACAGTGTGAAAAATCTGAATCTTTTTCCAAGATGAAAATGGCAAATTCTACAGGCCATATATTTAGGGGAGTGGGGGCAATTTTAAAGGAAATGAAAACTGAAACAACTGCAGATGCTGTAAACCAGAAACAAAAACATTATCGGGAAAAGTTCAACAGCTCTAGCAGCTTCTATGAAGATAAATTAAAGTTAATGTTTCTGAGGAAGGGTGACCAGACCCGAAACATGAACTGACTTCTCTTCAGAGATGCTGCATGATCTGCTGAGCATTTCCAACAACATCTGTGCAAGGTTAAAGACAGTTGTGTCAGACAAGTTTCTTATGCAGAAGGTGGTAAATGACAAGAATGTACTTTCCTGAGAGATGGGAAAAGCAGAAAAAAATCACAACTTTTAAGAGGCATTTGGGCAGACACATAATCAGGCAAGGGTTGGCAGGGATATGGACCATGTACAGGCAGGTGGAATTAGTTTGGAATGGCATCATGATCCGCACAGACATGGTGGGCCGATTATTCCGGTGCTGTACTGTTCTGTTTTCCAGGGGGAAGAATGTGTGGAGCGAGAGATAATATTTTGAGTAGAATATGTCTCTTCTTTAGCACACACAGTAAGTTTGTGCATTTTGAGAGAAGCAATGTCAAAAGGGAATATATATTTGAATGGCACAGATACAGAGAGCAGGACAGCAGGAATGCGGGACAATGTGTACCAATCATTAAAGGAGAGAGAACATAAAGTGTATTGAGTAAAACAAATGGATGCTTGGCTTCATTAATGTGGGAACACTAACAAACTCACGGAAAAGATGCTGACCCTGGACAAAGCTCTAGTTAGGTCACAGTCAATCATTGCATCCAATTCTGCTCAACAGATTCCTGGTCAGAATGAGGAAGTTAAAATACCATAGAGGGGCCAGTTCCGTACCTTTTGCTTCTCTTTCAGGACACCGTGGGGACTCAAGGATTAAACATTCCTTGCCAAAGGCCTTATTTCATCAACTGAAAGCCTACACTCTTAGAATACAGACAGAACACCTCAGAAGGGGGGAGGCTGACAGTATGTCAACATAGAACCTCTTGCAGCCACACGTGTGGATTGCCCCGTAACCCCAGACAGAGGAATGTGCCCTTTCCAGACAAGACTGAGAACCCTGGATACAACCCTATTAAACTGCCTTCCCCTCCCTTGTCTTAGCTCCCCTCCATATTAGCATAGGTAAGTGAATCCCCCATTTACTGACGGAAGAACCTTTCTGCCTTAATCTCTTCCCATCAACACATAATCATGAACAATATGATAATCAATTTCTGTAATCCATCACACGTTATCACAGGACATCATCATTTATCAAGCTTTGTAAATTCATAAATACCTGCTTTAAACAAAGTAATGACAATCGCCCATGTGACTGATATACCTTTGTCTAGTACCTATTAAATATACTGTCTCTGTGATTAGATTACTTACAGTGTGGAAACAGGCCCTTCAGCCCAACAAGTCCACACCGACGCGCCACAGCGCCACCCACCCATACCCCTACATTTATCCCTTTACTTAACACTACGGGCGATTTAGCATGGTCAATTCAACTGACCTGCACATCTTTGGACTATGGGAGGAAGCCGGAGCACCCACAGGAAACCCACGCAAACACGGGGAGAACGTGCAAACTCCACACAGTCAGTCGCCTGAGTCGGGAAATGAACCCGGGTCTCTGGCGCTTGTGAGGCAGCAGTGCTAATCACTGTGCCACCGTGCCGCCCACAGACTGTGGGTAAGGCAGAGATTCAAAGAAGAGTCTCTACAAGTAGAGATTGCTTTGAAACTCTCGCCGGCTGTCCAATAATAGACCTAGATATAGCAGACAAAAATATCTGTATTCGATAGGTGATGGCACAAGAATTAAGGTCAGATGTAAAGTTTTGAGACAGCCCGAGATGAGCAAGTGATTCTACTGACTGTATTGGCTGGAAATATGCAGAACATTTTGCTTATTATGGTGGCGCAAGTAGAGAAGCTCAATGATTGATAAAAACAATTAGATCAGTTCTGAGAGAAATAAACTTGCAGAGTTTGGGGTACATATGGGGAATGAGAATATTGGATTTTTTGCGACAGAGAGCCAGCTTGGATTTGATAGGCCTCTTTCTGTGCTCTACTGCATTTTATTTGGACTTGCTTAAATTGCTCTGGTCACCAAGTAAGTTGTCATTTAGGGAAATCTGCTCAGTGTTCCTACACAGCCCAATACAGGCTGTCCCTCCACAGCAGGAGATAATGTTTACTGCTTTATACTGGGTCCTTGAGGGGTGGGGGGGCTAACAGTGTGTGTAACAGTCTGCGAGCATTTATCTGAAATGGCAAAACACCAGTGCAGTCACACTAGGGACTGACTCTGGAAATGTGGGGAATGCCAGAAGGGAATTCTTTACCCATCCCATCCGGAAATGGGCCAAACCAGTCAGACTGGGGAGCTGTTCACCTGCTCTGTGCGTGTGGGGGGGAAGGGATTCACTCAGGCATCCATCCTGCTGAGACACCAGGGAATTTACTGATAGCCAAAGTTGAAGGATTTTTTTCTCTTTCTCACGCCAAGTAATGAACAATGGTTTTGGCAGCTCAAAGTTTTGCACACAGAGATCTTAGCTTTGGAAATGTTCACAACATTGTTGAACATGTACAGATTCACACTAGGTAGAGACTTTTATTTCCCTTTATTCATTCACAGGATGAGGGTGTGGCTGGCCCGGCAGCATTTCCTGCCCATCCCTAATTGCCCAGAGGGCAGGTAAGAGTCAACCACATTGCTGTGGGTCTGAGGTCACAATGTAGGCCAGACCAGGGAAGGATAGCAGCTTCCTTCCTGAAAGGGCATTACTGAACCAGATCGGTTTTTCTGAGAATCGATTAATGGTCATCATTAGACTCTAAATTCACAAGTTTTTTTTTATTGAATTCAAATTCCTCCATCTGCTGCAGCAGGCTTTGAATCCAGGTCTCCAGAACGCTATCTGGGGTTTATAGATTAACTGTCTCACGACAATACCACTCAGTCAATACTTCCCCACTTCGCTGTCCATCTGCACAGAGTGAACAGTGATTTTCTGGTTCATCAGAACTGGTTAATCACATGTAAGTTTGCTCAATGATTGCAGGAATTGGATGTTGATTGGCAATTGACATCCATCTCCGAACCATGTATTCTGGGGTTTGTTTCTGGTGATGATTGGAAGCACCATCAGTCTTGTTACCTTTGGGGATAAAAAGAGTTTCAATTAGCTTTCTGTTAAATGCATGGCTATCAATTCTATTTCACAACTCTCAGGCAGATTAGTTTCTTTTGAAGGGCTCTCCATCTCCCCAACCTCCTCCATCCTTACCCCCAAGAGTGCAATAATCTTATAGAGTCTCTTTATGACAATGAATGAGACAATCTGATCAGCTGCTTCTTTCCCTACTCCTATGTCAAATTGGATCTCAAACTCCCCTTGCTGCAGGTGTGATCCTGCATCATTGTACAGTGTTGCTCGTATTTCATGTCTTGGCCTATCAGTGTTCATGATACTGCATGTAGTATATGGGGCCAACAGTGTAAGAGTTTAGCTCTTTCCTTCCACCAACAGCAGTAGAATTGTACTCCAACAAAACTTACAGAATCATGGCCCATCATATCCCCCAATTTACCTCTTACCATCGAATCAGAGGATCACTCCTCGTTCAACTGAGAGAATTCAGGAGGGCATGCCAGTAACAGCAGCATGAACACCTAAAAATGAGGTGTTAACCTGATAAAGTTTCCAAAGAGGACTACTTGTGTGCCAAACAGCATAAGCGACAAGTGATAGACAGAGCGAAGCAATCCGGGAAACAACTGAACAGATCTAAGATCTGCAGTCCAGCCACACCCTGTTGTGAATGAAATCAGAGCACAGCTGGAGTTCTGAGGACAGTTTTCTTCAAGATATTAACAAACAAGAACATCAGACTGGATTAATTATCATAAAACTCAAGTCCTTTTGATATTCATATATTTACAATCAATGTTCAATTCACCAATGTAGCTGAAGGTAAAGACAATCTTGAAGTGATTGTAACAGTGGAGACATCTGAATACTTGATCAGCAAATTTAAGCCTGTTGTGTTTCGATAGTAATAATTTTAAAGAAATTTTAAAAAGTAAGGTGACTTGAGTATAATGGAAGAAATTGATTGGTGGGTAGCTGATAATGTTGTTTTAATCTGAAGTTAATTTAGGATTATTTAACAAATAAACACATGGTAGGGAATCCAAGACCCATGGAGTGCACACCCAGTTCCATGTGGGAAAACCAGGATTCTTTTTTGTGAGAGAAACAACCACAAGAACACGGAGGTGACATGGGAAATGTCAGGAACACTCGTTTGACTGCGGTTAAAGTACTGCACACACTTCTGATCCCCACATTCCAAGGTTGATGTGATCACACCAGAGAGGGTACAGAGGAGATTGATCAGAATGTTTCTACAATTGGAGAATTTCTGCTCTGAGGAAAGGTTGGATAGGCTGGGGATGATTTCCGAGGAGGATGAGCTGAGATATAATTGAAGTGATAAAATGCTGAGGAATCCAGATTGAGTGGATAGGAAGGAGCTATTCTCTAACAGAGAGGTCAGAAACTGGAGGATTTAGATTGAAACTAATTCTCTGAAAGAAGGGGAGGGGAGAATTCATTTCACTCGGAGATGGTGGGGAGCAGGAACTCACTGATGGGGTGGCAGAGGCAGTAACCAGCATCACATTAGAATAAAAGGACATGGATGTAACTGAGATGCTGGAGCAGGCAGGGCTGCGGACTAAAGTCTGCAGAATGTGATCATTGTGATTTATTTAACATTTCTCCAATTTGAGAATTTATGAACATCATCCGACCTGAATTCCAAATGTCACAATAAATTGATCAGAAAGTTACAGCACATATTGAGGCCACTTGGCCAATCCTGCATGTCTTGACTGCAATAGAATGACCCAGGCTTTACAGCATTCTGTACTCACCAATGAGAGCAACAATTTCAGACTGTGAACTCTGCCCTCTATGTTGTTATAATCTGTTTTTTCAATGTATTTCTTTGACAGCTGCTCACCTTGTTTCCTGGTTTCTTTCCCAGCCCTAACTCCATTCCCCATGGCCTTGAGGGACTACCATTTCTGCAATTTAATCTCTCCTGCCTTCCCCTGTGTGACACTGTCTTTTTGTTCTTGTCTCAACCCACCTTGCTCACAACCTGTTACATTTCTGATGATTCCCAGACCTCCGTGACTTCACTGCGCCCCGAGTCACTGGCCCGAATTTTGAATTCTCTTCCTCATGAGATAATCGGAAATCTTTCTGGCTGCAGCATCTCCCAGACTCTCTGGGCAATAAACAGCAATGTGACAATGAGCAGGGATCATCTGTTTTGATTTAATTGGGATTATAGCACTGCTGCTTCACAGCACCAGGTACAAGGTTGGAGTCCAGCCTTGGTCAACAGCCTATGTGGAGTTTGCACATTCTCCTTTGAGAGCCCCCTCCAGGTGCTCCGGTTTCCTCCCACAGTTCAAAAATTTGTGGGTGAGGTGGATCAGTTGTGTGAAATTGTCCACAGTGTCCAGGATTGTGCAGACTCCGTGGATCAGCCATGGGAAATGCAGTGTTACAAGGACGGAGTGCTCCAGGTGGGATGCTCTTTGAATGGTTGGTGGGGTTTGATGGGTCAATGCTCTCCTTCCACACTATCAGGATTCTATTCTATGATAGTGGATAAAGCAGGGCGTCCTTGGAGAAGGATCATGTGGTATGTATCAATGTTTCAATGTGTTTAGGTAGAGGTGGGCATCGCAGGGGATACAGTGCTTTATCTCCACCGCTGCCCCCTCACCCCCAACTCTACTTTGATTTGGTCCCTTCCCACTCTGTCACATGGAATGGTTTGCTTTGCCCGTAATGGGCTTTGTTTGTAAATATTCAATTGGTTACACGGGTGGTTTCCTGCTGGTGATTATATATTAACAAAACCCAAAATGGCGTAATGATGAACGAGGGAAGGTTGCTCAGCTGTGTGTGATAACACTTCTGGGTCGGAGAAATTTGTGGGGGCGGGGGGGAGGAGAACACTTCACAGCTCACAGAATGAGAATTGAAAAGCAGTTAAATCAAACCAAAGGTTCAGACAGGGATTAAATATTTCCCTGGAGTTTGAATAACTGGAAAGTGATGGTGTCCGGGAATAGACAGGATTTTGTTTTACAGGACGTTTGAAATTCTTAAAAACTTAAGTCCAGATAGTTTCATTTCTTTTCTTTTAGTTTTATTTATAGTGGAATAAATAGCTACAATATTTTTCAACCAAATTCACAAACCTTGTAAAAGACATATTTTTAAAAATCCACCAAACCATCCCTCACTGAAAACTGATGTGGAGGTGCAATCTCCTGCAGAATCCCTGCCCACACCTTCCGACCCAGGCTCCATGACTATATACATACCTGGGAGATAGTAGCGGGAGGCCATTCAGCCTTTCACTCCTGCTCCACCATTCAATGGGAAACAGCTGACCACCCAGCTCAGTCTCCTGTTCCTGCTGTGTTCCAATCCCCTTTCATGACTCTACCTCGAAGAACTATATCTAAGTCCTCCTTTGGCTTCACTGCCTTTTGTTCCAGTGATGTTGCGGTGTTACTGTGTGGGTGTAGGCAGGGGTAATGTGATGGTGCTGCCTCCTGGAGGATGCACTCAGCATCCCTCATCATCCTGCAGTAACATCAACTGGGTTTCAGCAACTAGAGATAGCAACCATTTCCAGGATATGGGCATCACTGGCTCAGCCAGCATTTATTCCCTATCTCCAGTTACCCTTGAGAAGATGGTAGTGAGCTGCTGTCTTGAACCATTCGCAGTCCATTTGGCATAGATAGACTGACAATGCTGGGAGGGAGAGTGTTGCAGGATTTTGGCAGAGTCATTCTCCATCTTTGGTTCTTTAAGCACTAGGCAACTTAATCACAATCTGCACATGATTTTGAGATTTCAGTCTGCAAATCTTCACCGTCTAGCACCCTGTATAAAGGAATATGTACAGATGAGAAATTCAGAGCAGACAATTCTAGTTTCTCTAGAATATCTTTTTTCCCTTTCTTCCCCCAAAGCTGTAACCCTCCAGCCCACTTACTCTCTCCCACCATTCTGGCTCTGCTACTCCTGAGTGTACACCCTCCCCATTCTCATGGAGTTGTTGATAAACAGATCCATGCCACCACTTCCCATCCCTGGTTGGACTCTGCAACCTTTCTGGGTTCACTTCCTTTCCCTTCAGTTACTGCAAGTCAATAATGTAACAGCAGAATGAAACAAAAGGAAACAGAAAGGGAGGTGGCAGATCCTGGACAGAAGAGGAACCTTCAGTCTGGGAGAATAGGTCAGAGCCTTCTTTGTTTCTCATTGGTCGGTTCCAGGGTTATGACTTTTGGGAATGTAACTTGGTCCCATGTGGGTGTGGTGACACTTTAACCCCCCAACAGACCAATGCTACAAGCAAATACGTTCCTCCTCCAGACAATCACTGTGTGAAATACTTTCCACTAGTTACACCAAAGCACATGCTCCAAAACCCACCCACATTCTGCACGTGTGCAGTGCCACGTTTCCCCACAGACGTTTGGTCCCTGCCTCGGAATTTGGGAGTTGCAGTCCTCATGCAGCCACTGGAGCCCTGTCTCTGGAACGTGAATGAAAAGTGTGGGATGGAGGATGTTGTGTATCGGATCCCCTTTCAGACACACGGGACATGTGGGCCGTCACTGGGATTTACTGAGACATCCGCTTAGACAACCGGATTTCTGACGTGAGGAACATAGATTCAGCCAACTGGAGAATTGGGAGGTTAATAAGGCGCAGTAGGTTTTAAGCAGAGGTGGCTCAGTGGCTAGCACTGCTGTCTCACAGCATCAGAGACCAGAGGTGACTGTGTGGAGTTTACCCATTCTCCCCATGTTTGCATGTTTTCGTGCAGTTCTCCAGTTTCCTCACACAGTCCAAAGATGTGCAGGTTAGGTGGATTGCCCATGCTAAATTGCTGAGTGTCCATGCACGTTAGCCATGGGAAATGCAATGTTACAGGGAACAAGTGGGTCTGAATGGGATGCTCATTATAGGGCTGGTGTGGACTCGATGGATGAATACTGTTTCTGCACTATAGGGACTCTATTCTATTCTCATGAAGAAGAATATACTTGTCTCAATGTGTTGTGAATCTATGGAATTCCCTGTTCAAAATGTGGTGGATGCCAGGACAATGAGCCAATTTGAAGAGATACAGATGTTGTATTTGCAATGAGATGAAGGGTGAGAGAGAGCAGGTGGGAACATCCAGCTGAGACCGAGGTGAGCTCAATCATCACCGTATTAAATGGTGGAGCTGGTTTGAAGGGCTGCATTGCCTCTCCTGTGCCCAGTGCTTATCTTCTTACGGTAATAACTGGAAAGCTGAATCCAAAAATCACTACCTTCACCAAAGGAGATTTTCGGAAAATGACAGATAGTCGGGTGGATTAGCATTCCAATCTTAGATAGTAAGGACGCGTGTAGGAGATAATGATTTTGCAATTTTAAACTGAGGGGAGACAGGGATTTATGGTTTTAGACTGCGTAGTACATTCGCAGCATCCAGAGTTTTGAGAATATCTATCCTGTATTTTATTACAAAGCCAAGGCCACAGATGGAAAGCTGGAAGATTAGATCCACTCCCAAGATCCAGTGCTTAAACAAAAGGAGACTACAATAGGATGAGGCAGGAGTTGGCTAACGTAGACTGGAAACAAAGACTTTATGGTGGGAAAGTTGACAGAGAGTGCGGGAATATCAAAGCAATTTTTTGAAATGCTCCGCAAAAGTATATATCAGGGAAAAGGAAGGACTGTAGGAAAAGGAGTCATCTGCCATGGGTGGCTCAGGAAATAAGAGAGTCTATCAAACTGAAATAGAATGCATACAAATTGCCAAAGTCCAAGGAGATTAGAAAAACTTTAAAGATCAACAGAAAGCTAGATGGGATTGGGAGAGAAAAGTGATGAGTAGCTATCCCCAGGGCCAGAATACCAGTTTACACTGCTCGAGGGGAACCTATCGTGTGGGGAACATATGGCCTCTGTAATTGCTGAAGCACTTCACTGTTACCATAGAGATAATCCTGATCAAGTTAAAAATCACAGCACACTCCAAAAGCTTGTACTTGCAAATAATCCTGTTGGACTATAACCTGGTGATGTGTGGTTTTTAAACTTTGTCCACCCCACCACCGGCTCCTCCACATCAGAATCCTGATAGACAGCCCCACTGAAACTGAAGCGCCTGTCAGATACTTTAGGGATCCATAGGGGCGTGGGGGGAGGGGTGTGTGATTTAACCATAAAGTGCTGAACTGAACTAGACTTTCTAACTGCCGTTGCCATGGAAATAATACTGAGAGACAGTCTCTATTCAAAGTCACAAGCCACAAAGTTATAAGAATGGGAGTGGCACATCGGACAGGCGGGGAGTTACCTGATGCTGCCTGGAGGTGTTTTGCATGTACACTCTCCACATCAATAAAGACACAAAGAAGACCTCTAAGTTCTGCGCCGAGTTATTCCTATCCAGCAGGGTTCAGGAATATGAGTACACAGCAGTCAGTCTCACAGTGGAGGATACAAAGAGCATGGCAGTAATTGATCAGGAGACGTAGGAAGGTGACGACCTCGATAATAACCATTATCGTGAAAGTGTTAGAGCTGGGCAAGTTAATGGAGCTAAAGGTAGACAAGTCTCATTGCCCTGACGGAATACATCCCAAGATACCAACAGGGTTAGGGGGAGAAATAGCAAATGCACTTAGAGTCATAGCATCCTGCAGCAGAGACAGGCCCTTTGGCCCAAACTGGCCCATGCCGACCAGAATGTCCATCCACACTAACCCCATTTCCCTGCACTTGGCCCATCTGCTTCTGACCCTTTCCTATCCATGTATTTGTTCCAAATGTCTTTTACCTGTTGTTGAGTGTTCCTGCCTGAACCACTTCCACTGGCAGCTCAGTCCATATATATACCACCCTCTGGGTAAAACAGTTGCCCCTCAGCTTCCCTTTGTTTTTTTCTCCTCTAACCTTCAACTGATCCAATCAAGCCGTCCAATCCTTGGGTTCCTGGGAAAAAGACTGACTGCATTCACCTTATCCATGCCTCTCATAGTCTTATACACTTCTAGAACAGTACCCCCTCAGTTTCCTCTGCTCTAAACAAAAAAATCCTCGCTTGTCTAACCTCTCCCTATAACTCAGACCCCTGAGCCCTGACAACATCCTTGTAAATTGTTCTGCACTTTTTACAGTTTAATAACTGAAACCTACATTACATTCCTCATATTTCCAGTATTGCCCCACGGCGCTGGAACCGACAACGCCCATGGATTACAATCCATGATCGAGAATGAACTCCTTTACAACAATCCCATTTCCATAGTATTTCCCATGGTGCAGGTATCCTTGTGTCTTTCTGGTTGCATGGTTAATTAAAGACTTGTCCTTCTACAAAGCAAAGTTGTGGCTTAATTGTTCCTGGGAGATGTGCCATGATTTTTCAAACTTTCAAAAACAAATTAAATCTCTCTCCACACTCACCATGCTGACATGGACTTGGCTGTGTCTCAGTACTTTTGCAGTCACACTGATTTGAAATATTGGCCCACGGACAGAATACACACCTTTCCTTCCACATGAAAAGGCCAATGATATTCAGATTGGCACGGATCAAGTAACTATCAAAACTGAACATGAAGTTCAATTTGAATTTCTCATCTGCAAATCCACCCTTTCAGTACCAGACAACAGAGCACACAAGTTACCACCGTTAATACAGGATGGAAATTCATAAGACAATTGTAGTACTAACCTGCAGTTTCCTTGTTCCCCCAAAGCTTTAAACCTCAGTCTCACAATTTCTCTCTTCTGTGAGCTGAAATCCAAACCAATTCCCCCACTCCTTTCCTCCATACCCTGTTCTCTCACACTCTCTCTTCGAATTCAGTTTCCTAGCTCCTGATGAGAACCATCCTGCACACTCTGGCCAAGACCCATCTTACTAAAATGAGCCAAATTAGAACTCTAATTGCAGCCCCATCCTTGTCCCTTTCCATAACAACCCTGAATCTTCACAGAAAAGTTCTGATAACTTTTTGCAAAACGCTGCACCACTGATAGTCTGATCACATGTCAGGATAGCAAGAAAAAGGCCATTCCCCTGGGTCCTGATCCCAGAGGGAGGAAGCTGCCAATGACAGATGAATCCCTCACAACCACAGCCTCCTTCCCAGGCACTGTGCATACTCCCACAATTGCCCAGCACTGTGCCCATACACTGGTCTCCACTCCTACAGTACGTGCTCCTGATCATACAGGAGCCTGGGTGATTGACAGCAGCTGCTGCCCAATATATCAGAATCCCTACAGTATGGAAACTGGCCCTTCGGCCAAACAAGTCCATAATGACCCTCCAAACAGTAACTTATACAGACCCATGCCCTCTAACTAATATAATGGGCAATTTAGAATGGCCAGTTCAGCCATCCTGCACATCTTTGGATTGTGGGCAGAAACCGGAGCATTCGGAGGAAACCCGCTCAGACACGGGAAGAATGCACAAACTCAGGTTTTGGCCGGAATCGAACCAGAGTACTTGGTGCTGTGAGGCAGCAGTGCTAACCACTGAGCCATCTCTATGGACAGGAAGGGGCGGGGCTGGAGAACTATGGTAATGGGATTGTAAACAATGAATGAATGTGGAGGACACTGGGGGATGGACAGGTCAGTGAGGGACAGGAGCAGTGCAGCAGCAGGAGGGAATCCTGGACAAACTGAGCAATGGGAGAGTCTGACAGGAGATAAACTACAGGAAGGTTCTGTTTAGAGGCTCAGGCAGGGACAGCTGGGAGGCAGTATGGCTTGGTGGCTTGGGCACGTTTACTAATCAGCCTCTTCAAAGATGCTGTTACTCAACTCTGAGCCTGATCCTCCTAGTCCAGAGGTAAGGACACTTACACTATTTCCTGGTGGGCAAGGGATACAGGGACTGCTTTTCAAAAGGAACTTACCTGGGTTGCTGACATTAACAAGACTCAATACACAGTCACTGACAAAATGATGGTGTACTTGAACTTCATCCAGAATATTAACACCTATAACTGGGCAACGCAGACCCCAATGTACAGAGTTAAATCCTGGATATTAATAACAGCTGTGTTCATGGGAAATGATACTTCATGATTTTGATTCAGTTTTTTTGAAGAAGTAACAAAGAGGATTGCTGAGGTCAGAGCATGGACATGATCTACATGAACTTCAGTAAGGCATTCGACAAGGTTCCTCATGGGAGACTGGTCAGCAAGGCTAGATCGTATGGAGTACAGAACTGGCTCGAACGTAGAAGGCAGCGGGTGCTTTTCAGGCTGGAGGCCTGAGACCAGTGGAGTGTCACAAGGATCGGTGCTGGATCCACTACTTTTCGCCATTTATATCAATGATTTGGATGTGAACATAAGAGGTATTGTTAGTAAGTTTGCAGATGACACCAAAATGGGAGGTGTAGTAGACAGTGAAAAAGATTACCTCCGGGTACAAGAGGATCTGGATCAGATGGGTGAATGGGCTGAGGAGTTCAATTTAGAAAAATGTGAGCTGCTGCATTTTGGAAAAGCAAACTTTAGCAGGACGTATACAGTTAATAGTAAGTTCCTGGGGAGTGCTGCTAAACAAAGAGACCTTGGAGTGCAGGCTCATACTTCCTTGAAAGTAGAGTAGCAAGTAGATAGATTAGTGAAGAAGGCAGTTTGTCTGCTAGCCTTTATTGGTCAGAGCATTGAGTATAGGGGTTGGGAGGTCATATTGCGGCTGTACAGGACATTGATTCGGTAACTTTTGTAACATTCCATGCAATTCTGGTCTCCTTCCGATCACATGGATGTTCTCAAACTTGAAATGGGTCAGAACAGAATTATAGGATTTTGCCAGGGTTGGATAGGCTGTTTTCCTTGGAGCATCAGAGGCTGAACGGTGACCTGAAAGAGACTTTTAAAATCAGGCCGGGCATGGATAGGGTAAATAGAGAAGATATTTTCCCTCCAGAGGGGGAGTACAGAACTAGGGGACTGGGAGGGGGTGGGCGGAGGAACAGAGAGGGTAGGTGGATCGAGACTGGTGGGACAGAAATGGGTGAGGACAGAAAGTAGGATTAGAGAGGAGGGGAACAGAGGGGGCGACTGACGGTTGGGGGGAGGGGGGTAACCGACAGAGAGGGGGAGCAGACCGAGGGGGTGCAACTGACATAGGGAGGGGGGGAAATGATGGGTGTGCAACCGACGGGGGAGTGACTGACAGAGAGGGGGAAAGACTGAGGGCGCGACAGACCGACAGATGGGGGGACAGAACGATGGGTGGCGGCGACAGGGGTGGTGGTGACCAACAAAGGGCTGGCGAGAGAGAGGGGGTAACAGACAGAGTGGGAGGAGACGGGGGAACACAGAGGGGGAAGATGGAGACTTATTTTATAGATCGACAACTCAACCCTGTCCCTGTTTTCTCCTCCTCAGCTTAATTCCGCCTGAAGGTCACAGAACAACTGCATAGTTTCTGGAAAGTAGAGTTTCAGGCAGATCAGGTGCTGAACGTGGCATTTGGAACATGCTGATCAATAAATGGACTCTGGTTCGATTCCACTGTCTGTGTGGTGTTTGCACATTCTTCCTGTGTGTCTGCGTGGACTTCCTCTGGGTGGTCTTAATTTCCTGCCACAATTTCAAAGACACGCAGGTTAGGTGGATTAGCTTTGGGTAATGGTAGGTTACAGAGTTAGGGTGGAATGCTGTTGCGATGGTTGGTATGGTCTCATGGGCCGAATGGCTTGCTTCCACATTGTAGGGATTCTGTCACTGAGCATAGGGATTAGGAGGTCACGTTGTGGCTGAGTAGGGTATTGGTGAGGCCAGTTTTAGAATACTGCATTCAATTGTAGTCTCCCCGATTTCAGAAAGATGTTATCAGAATAGGAGTCAACCTCTTAATAGCAAGTCCTTGGGAAGTGTTGACAAACAAACAGACCGTGCAGTGTAGGATGATAGTTCCTTGAAAGTGTGGTTGAGGTAGACAGGTCAGTGAAGATGGTGTGCAGTATGCTAGCTGTTTTTGGGCAGTGCATTGAGTATAGGAGCTGGGAGATCATGTTTCGGTTGCACAGTTTATTTGCTTGGCCACTTTTGAAATGAAAATGTGTTGCTGGTTAAAACGCAGCAGGTCAGGCAGCATCCAAGGAGCAGGAAATTCGACGTTTCGGGCATAAGCCCTTCCTCAGGAACCAGCTTTAACCAGCAACACATTTTCAGTTCTGATCTCCAGCATCTGCAGACCTCACTTTTTACACTTTTGACACTTTTGAAATGCCCAGACTGCTTTCAATTCCAGTCTCCCTGCTATAGGAAAGATGCTGGGAAATTGCAAGAGTTCAGAAAAGTTTTACTAGGGTATTGCCAGTATTCGAACATTTGAACCATAGGGAGAGGTTGAATAGGCTGAGGCTATTTCCCTGCAGCACTGGACACTTTAGGTGGATTTATCGAACTTCATAAAATTATGAGGAGCAGTGATCGGGTGAATAGTCATGGTTTCTTTCTTTCCCAGGGCAGGGGAGTCCAAACGAATAATGTGAAGTTTTTTCCAAGGTGGAAATGACAAATTCTGGAGGAGAGGGGGAAAGTTTAAAGGATATGAAAACTGTAACAACTGCAGATTCTGTAAACCAGGAAGAGAAACAGAAGTTTCTGGAAAAGCTCAGCAGGTCTAGCAGCATCTGTGAAAAGAAATTAGAGTTAACGTATCTGAGGAAGGGTGACCAGACCCGAAACTTTAACTGATTTTTCTTCCCAGATGCTGCATTACCTGCTGAGCATTTCCAACAACATCTGTGCAAGTTTAAAGGGAGTTGTGTCAGACAAGTGTCTTGTGCAGATGTTGATAAGTGACTAGAATGTATTCTCCTGGGAGATGGGAAAAGCAGAAACAAACACAATTTAAGAGGCATTCGGACAGACACATAAGCAGGCATAGGTTATCAGGGATATGGATCATGTTACAGGCAGATGGAATTAGTTTGGGATGGCATTATGATCTGCACAGATACGGTGGGCTGATTACTCTGGTGCTGTAACTGTTATGCTTTCCGGGGGTAGAATGGTTTTTGAAGAAGTAACAAAAATGATTGTTGAGGGCAGACTGGTCGACATGATCAACGTGGACTTTAGTAAGGCATTCGGCAAGCTTTCTCATGGAGACTGGCCAGCAAGGTTAGGTCTCATGGAATAAAGCGGAAACCAGCTATTTGAGTACAGAACTGGCTCAAAAGTAGAAGACAGAGAGTGGTGGTGGAGGGATGCTTTTCAGACTGGAGGCCTGTGGAGTGTCACAAGGATTGGTGCTGTATCTACTATTTTCCGTCATTTATATCAATGATTTGAATGTAAACACAGGAGGTATTAGTAATTTTGCAGATGACGCCAAAATTGGAGGTTTAGTGGACAGTGAAAAAGATGACCAAGGCTGCAATGTTTCCTGCAGGTGTCACCATTTCAGATACTGCCCAACCTGCTGGGGATCTCCAGCACTTCTTGGTTTGGATGCAGGTTTCCACCATTTTGCTGAAGCACTTGGAGACAGAGAGCTGTACAGCTCCAGATTTTGTTGACTGATTCCTGGGATGTCAGGACTGATGGATGAAGAGGGACTCAATCCTCGTTTAATCCTCCTTTCCTTTGGTTTTCGGAGCCGCTGACTACATCACTAATATTCTACCTCCCACTCCCTGTTCTGAACCTGACCCATCTAACCTGACACTTTAGCTCCCATCCCCCTGCCAGACTAGTTAATACCTCACCAATGGAACTGGCAATAGCCCCCACCAGGAGATTTCTCCCAGCCCTGCCCAAGGGTAACCGGTCAGGCTGGTACAGGTCCCACCCAACCCAGAAACGCTCACAATGCAGAAAGAACCTAAACCCTTCTCTGGTACACCATTTCTCAAAGCACACATCCAGCTGATCTACCCTCATATTCCTGCTCTCACTAGCACATGGCACTGGGAGCAAGTCTGACATCATTTCATTTCAGGAGCTGCATTATAATGTGTCCCTGCTCTCCCAATATCCAGCTTTCAAACACTCATCCCTTTGTTTCATGCTGTCGTTGGTATTGATGTGTTCTCCAACCACGGGCTGTTTACCCTCCAGCTCCAGAATATCCTGTAGCTGCACCATGATATCGCGGATCCTATCATCAGGGAGATAACATACCATCCTGGATTCATGGCTGTGGCCATAGAAGTGCCTGTCTGTATCACTGACTATTGAATCCCCTGTCACTATCTTTCTTCCCGTTTTGGGCAGCAGAGCTATCTACGGTGTCATGAACCTGGCTGTTGCTGATTGCCTCTGAG
Organism: Hemiscyllium ocellatum; assembly: GCF_020745735.1. Classification (NCBI taxonomy): domain Eukaryota; kingdom Metazoa; phylum Chordata; class Chondrichthyes; order Orectolobiformes; family Hemiscylliidae; genus Hemiscyllium; species Hemiscyllium ocellatum. The sequence goes on along the minus strand of NW_026868677.1, from coordinate 256,497 downwards.
ACCAACACATACGCACACACCCACACGAATCCCAAGCGGTATACAGTATCTGTTTGGGAAGGGAATAACCACTGGGAACTCCTGCACTTCCTTCCTGAGCCTTTTACTTGATCTGATGGCCCCCCATTCCCTTTCTGCCTGTGTAACCCTCACCTGCAGTGTGACTAACTCACTGAACATGCTGTCCATAACATTCTCAGTATTGCAGATGCTCCACAGTAAGTCCACTCACAGCTCCAGGTCTGAAAAGCAGTTTCCCAGTAGCTGCTGATGGGCACATTTCCTGCACACATAGCCCATCAGGGACACTGGAAACATCCCTAATTTTCCCACATTGTACAAGAGGAGCACACCATGGGTCTGAGGTCTCCGGTCACACAGGCTCTCTAGATTCAGCTAGTTACTCCCATTTAGAGAATTTAAATGAGCGAGCAATCTTCCTACCCTTCAAACATTGTAATCAAAATCCCGTATTCTTTACTTAAGTTGATACGTTATACCTTAAAAACTGTTACAAAATTTCCACAGGTATCGCTTACAAACTGGCTGTTCCCTTTGGGACCATGTGAATTTCTGAATGGGCTGAAACAAAACGGAGTTTCAGCTTCACCTTCTCCCTGTTTACACCCAACTCCAAAACACTCATTGAGCCAAGCAGCCCTCACAGTGCAGCCCTGTCATTTTCATTGTCTGCTCACACCTACACTGCCCTCAGCCTTCTGTACTGTTCCAATACATCTCAATGGGAGCTCAGGAAAAGAATCTCATCTTTCAATTCAATCCTTTGTAGCCCCAGAGTCAACATGGACCTCAGCAGTTTCTGGGTGAACAGACAGTTGTTAGAATCTGGAACATTCCACCTAAAACGGTACTGGAATTTGTGTTTATAAGGAGCTGCAGGGAATTGAAAATAAGGAGTTTACAGGTTAGCATCATGAAGTGGGTGATTGGGACTAAATCTGACAGTCCCTATAAAGAGACGAAGTGCAACCTGGACAAATCTGTGCTCTCTCTCAGACAAAAACAGACCGAGCTTCCAGCTGCCTGCCATTTTAACACACGAGCCTGTTCCCTGGCCAACATCTGTCTCATTCTTAATGCAGTGTTCCAGGGAAGCTTGATGCAGAACACTCCAGAACATACCAAATGGCCCTGTATTTCAAGGACAGCAATTTCCCCTCCCATGAGGTCAACAATACCCTTCAGTGTATCTCCACCACTTCCTGCACCTCTGCTCTTGAACCCCACCCCTCCAACCGCAGCAAGGATAGAACCCCCAAGTCCCCGCTTTTCAGCCAGATACAACACATCATCCTCTGCCATTTCCACCACCGACAATCAGACCCCACCAACAGAGATATCTTTCCCTCCACACCCCTTTCAGCATTCCTCAGAGACCATTCCCTGTGACTTCCGCATTAGATCCATGCTCCCCACCAACCCATCCTCCACTCCCAACACCTTTGCCTGCCATTGCAAGAGGTGTGAAACCTGTGCCCACACCTTCCCCTCACCTCCATCCAAGACACCAGAGGTCCCTTCCACATCCAGCAGAGATTTTCCTGTACATTGAATAACCTCATCTATTGTGTTCATTGCTCTCTACAATGGGGAGACAGGACGCCAACTTGCAGAATGTTTCAGGGAACCTTTCTGGGAGACGTGCACCAATCAACCCCACTGTCCTGTGGTCAACCATTTCTACAACCCACCCTCTCACTCTGCCAAGGACATGCATGTCCTGGGCCACCTCCACCACAAAATCCTAGCTACATGACTCCTGGAGCAAGAATACCTCATCTTCTACCTTGGGACCCTTTAAGTACAGAATCAATGTTTCATCATTTCCCCTCCCCCCACCATATCCCAGATCCAGCCCTCCAACTCAGCACCACCCTCTTGAACAGTCCCACCTGTCCATCTTCCTTCTTAATTACCCACTCCACCCTCTCACCATTACCCTCCACCAGCATCTTCCTGTCGCCTTCCCAACTACCTTCTCGCCAGCCCCACACACACATCCTATTATCTGTCAACCCTCTTTCCCACTCAGAATCCTGCTGAAGGGCTCAGGCCCAATATGTCAATTCTCCTGCTCCTTGGATACTGTCTGACCGGCTGTACTTCTCCTGCGCCAAACTTTAACGTAAGCTGGAAGAACAAACCTCATTTTGTACTTGGAGGACCCTTCAGGCCTCTGACCTTAAAACTGAATTCATTAATTTTAGGTCCTAAGTCTCCCACGTCCTTGCGCCCTAGTGCCCCACCCCACACACCAGGCCTTGTTATTACATAGCCTGCCATTACACATTACCTATGGTTAGTCACTAACAGTCTCCATTAACATCTATTCACTCTCCCCCAGCCAGATCATTATTCATTCCTTTGTCCAATTGCTGCTATATCTCTTTTTGGACTATATCACCACCTATCATTTACTCCTTAACCCCTACCTTCTGCATATAAACTGACATTTTTTCTCAGTGACATCAGTTCTGAGGAAGGGTCAGCGGATCCAAAATGTTAACTCTGATTTCTCTTCACAGGTGCTGCCAGACCTGCTGAGCTTTTCCAGTATATTCTGGTTGTTGTTTCTGATTTAAGCATCCACAGTTCTTTTGGTTTTCATTTACTGGGAGTTTCTAATTCAGGTCTAGCAGCCTACATCATGAGTTTATAAACCCTCCCAGTCCACACTAACTCCATTTCTCTCCCACTCCCTTCACACTCACTGGGTCTCTTCCCAACCCCTGCCCAGTGACACTGCACCTGCACAGCTCATGGTCACATGCTGGCCTATTGGCAACACCCCTCATTCACTCCCATTGGCTGGAGGATTACATCTAGTCTCCTATTGGTCTGAAGCTGCCGTCAATCAGCCAGGCCCCATTGTGACATGAGTGGTGGGATCCTCCCAGGAGTGTGGGAGGCTGAGGGGTAACCTCATAGAGAGGTTTATAAAATCATGGGAGGCATTGATGAGATAAATAGACAAGGTCTTTTCCCTGGGGTGGGGGAGTCCAGAACTAGAGAGCATAGGTTTAAGGTGAGAGGGGAAAGATATAAAAGGGACCCAAGAGACTACTTTTTTCATGTAGAGGTGGTGCGTGTATGGAAGCTACTGTCAGGGGAAGTGGTGGCAGCTAGTACAGTTACACCATTTGAAAGGCATCTGGATGTGTATGAATAGGAAGTGTGTAGAGGCATATGAGCCAACTGCTGCCATATCGTACTAGATTAGGATAGGATATCTGGTCGGCACGGACGAGTTCGACTGAAGGGTCTGTTTCCGTGCTGTATATGTCTGTGGCTCTGCCCTGGGATGAGCTTCATCATTCACAGTGAATGGGGCAGTATCACAGAGCACAGGGGTTGGGGGCTATTCAGCCCATTGCGGCTATACTCTCTCCCTCTCGACATGCTGCCAATCTGCCCTTCCTCCCCTCCCATTTACCCGTAGCACTCCAAATTTATCCTCAAATAGTTAAATTCCGAGATGTACAGCACAGAAACAGACCATTCAATCCAACTCATCCATGCCACCCATTTATCCCAAATTAATCTTGTCCCATTTGCCAGCACTTTGCCCATATCCTTCTAAACTTTTCTTAATCACGTACCCAGTCAGATGCCTTTCAAATGTTGTAATTGTACCAGCCTCCACACTTCCTCTGGCAGCTCATTCCATATTCAGCTTGAAAACATTGCCCCTAAGATCCCTTTAAAATCTCTTGCCTCACACCTTAGGCTTGTGCCCTCTAGTTTTGTACTCACTTAACCTTGGGAAAAGACCCTGGTTGTTCACCCTATCCATGTCCTTCACGATTTTATGTACCTCGAAGGTCATCTCTCAGCATCCGATGCTCCAGGGAAAACAGCCCCAGCCTATTCAGCCTCTCCCTATAGCTCAAATCCTCAACCCTGGCAACACTTCTGCACATCTTTTCAGAATCCTTTCATGTTCTGTAATATCACTCCTACAGCAGGGAGACCAGGACTGAAAGCAGAATTCCAGATGTGGCTGAATCAATGTCCTGTGGAGCTGCAAAACAATGTCCCAACTCCAATACTCAATGCACTGACCAAGTACACCAAACGCCTCCTTCACTACCCTGCCTATCCATGATTCCACTTTCAAAGAACTATCAACCTGCACGACAAGGTCTCTTTGTTCAACAACACTCCCCAGGACCTTCCCATTAAATGTATAAGTCCTGCCCTGATTTGTTTTTTCAAAATGCAGCACCTCACATTTATCTGAATTCACTCCACCTGCCACTCCCCAGCCCATTTGATTGAAGTCCCATTGTACTCTGAGGTAACCTTCTTCCCGATCCACTTCCTCCCGATCCAATTTGGTGTCTATGTAAAGTCACGAACCATAGGAATCATTGATATAAATGATGAAAAGCAGTGAACCCTGCACCGATCCTTACACCATATTGCTCATCACAGGCTTCCAGTCCGAAAGGCAACCCTTCACCACTACCCTCTGTCTCCAACCTTACAGCCAATTTTATATCCAAATAGCTAGTTCTTCCACCTTGAATGTCTTTCTGAAGTCCAAGTTAGTGATTTCCATACACAAAGCCATGCTGACTGTCCCTAATCATTTCTTACCTTTCCAATTACATCTAAATCCTATCCCTGAGAAGCCCTTCCAACAACTTACCTGACTCCAGGCTCACCAGTGTATTGTTCCCTGACTTTTCCTCATCACCTTTCTCAAATAATGGCGCCAGTCTTCCAGCACCTCGGTGATACAAATATCTCAGCGAGGGACCCAACTATCACTTCCCTAGCTTCCCACAAAGTTCTGGGATTCACCTGATCATGTATCAGGGATTTATCAATCTTGATGCATTATACAAGTTCCAGTGCCTCATAACTTATATGGACACTTGTCAAGTTATCCCTATTTATTTCTCCAAACTCTCTCACTTCCATATCCTCCTTCAGTAAAAGCGGACATGAAATACGCAGATAGTATCTCTCCTGCCTCCTGCAGATCCATAGACAATTTTGTTGATCTTTGAGGGTCGCTATTCTCTGCCTGGTTACTCTTTTGTCCTTAGTGTATTTCTAGAATCTCTTTGGATTTTCCCCAAACCCATTTCACAAAGCTCTCTCGTCCCCTTTTTGCCCTCTTAGTTTCCCTCGAGTATACTCCTACTGCCCCTATATACCTCTAGGTATTCACACAAACCCAGCTGTCTGGACTTGCCATATCCCTCCTTCATTTTCTTGACCAGAGCCACAATTCCTCTTGACAGCAGCATTCCTTACACCTCCCAGCCTCGGCCTTAACAGGAACATACTGTCTATATACTCATTGTCGCAGGCCTATGGGGGCAATGGCAGATGAAGACAGAGAAACAATCAATCAATCATTCTCAGTAAAGAGGCAGTGCTGGGAAAGATACCAGCCGAAAGGTAGATGGGTCTCCTGGCTGTGATGGAATGCATCCCCGGGGACTGTAAGGAATGGCAGCGGGTAAATAGCAAATACACTCGTGATAATTCACTAAAATTTGCTGACTCTGGGACGGTTCTAACAGATTGGAAAGCTGCAAATGTGATGCCAATATTTTAAAATGGACGTGTCAGCATAGCTTCTGTAGTGGGGGAAATGTCCGATCTCTCAAGAAAGAAATAGTGAGCTATGTGGATAGAAATTGTCTCATCGAGCAGACACAGCATGGATTCATGAAAAGTGGACGACATTAAGATGAGTGGTAGAGCAATGTGTGCAGAGGCCACTGTCAGTCTGCACAGGGATACAGAGGTTAATTGAGTGGTTAAGGGTCTGGCAGATGGAGGACAATGTTGGGATATGTGAGGTCATCCATTTGGGTCGGACTAACAGCAAACTGGATGATGAAATGGTGAAAACATGCAGCAGGCTGCTGTGCAGAGGGAGCTGGGTGTCCTTGTGCATGAATCACAGGAAGCTGGTTTGCAGGAACAGCAGGTAATTAAGGCAGTGAAGGGAATATTGTCCTCCATTGCCAGAGGGATGGTTATGCTGCAGCTGTACAGGGGGCTGGGGAGGCCACACCTGGAGTACTGTGTACAGGTTTTCGTCCCCTACTTCAGGAAGGATGTAATGGCGCTGGAGGGGGTGCAGAGCAGGGTCACTAGTTTGAGTCTGGAGTTGAAAGGGTTGCCTTCTGAGCAGAGATTGACAAAACTGGCATGATCCTCATTGGAATTTAGAGTAATGGGAGATTGTGTAGGAAAAATATAAAATTATGAAAGGAGTAGATAAGATAGAAGCAGGGAGGTCATTTCCACTGTGGACTGGACAAACTATGGTGCACAGCGACAAAATAAGGCGGTATCAGATTTAGGACTGAGTTCAGGAGAAACTTCTTCAGCTAAAGGGTTGTGAATCTGTGGAATTCCCAGCTGATTGAAACAGTTGAGACTTTCATCTTGAATGTCTTTAGGTCAAAATGTAGATTTACGAACAGGAAAGGAAATAAAGGTTATGGGAGAGAGCAGTAAAGTGGAGCTGAGATCAGCCCTGATCTTATTGAATGGCAGAGCAGGCTGGAGGGGCCAGATGGCCTCCTCCTGCTCCTATTCCTTATGTTACGTTCCCACTTTTCAGCCGTCCCTTTACCTGGGAATAGCAAAGAAGTATTGAAAGATTTTATCTTGTTCAATCACAATGCACCTTTATCCAATTTAGAACAGCAACTTTTAGATCTGGTCTATTCTTTTTTGGAACTCTTTTAAAACTATTATAATTATCAGAGAATCCAGACAGTGGGGAAGCAGGTCATTCAGCCCATCACATCCGCACTGACCCTCAGAGACTCCCATCCTACCCATGTAATGCTGCCTTTCCCATGGATAATCCACCTAACCTGCACATCCCTGAACACTGTGGGTAATTCAGCCTGGATAATCCACCCAACCTGCACATCCCTGAACACTGTGGGTAATTCAGCCTGGATAATCCACCTAACCTGCACATCTTTACATAGTGGGAGGAAACCAGAGCAATCAGATGAAACACAAGCAGATATTAACAATAAGGTGATCAATCCTTTCTTATTTCCCAGTTCCGTCCAAATAATTTCACTGAACTTACTCCCATGAATATCGTCCCCAAGCACAACTCTAATGCTATCCCTAACCAAAAACACCACTCGTCCTCCTCTCTTGTCCCCCTTTCTATCCTTCCTATAGCATCTATACCCTGGAACATACAGCTGCCAGTCACATCCATCCCTGAGTCATATTTCTATAATACCGATGATATCCCAGTCCCATGTTCAAACCATAACGTGAGCTCATCTGCCTTCCCTGTCAGGCCTCTTGCATTGAAGTAAATGCAGTGTAACTGCTCGGTTCCACCGCGTTCTGCCTTGACTGTTTGACTTATGAACTGTACCAGCCTCAGGGTTACCTCCTTTCTCACTATCTCTTTGGGTTTACCCCCACTCCCTCACTGGTTTAATGCCTCCCGAGTAGCACTAGCAAATCTCCCTGCCTGGATATTAGTCACCTTCCAATTCAGGGACAATCCATCCTTCTTATTCAAGTCACTTCTACTCCAGAGGAGAATTCAATGACCAAAAGATGTGAACCCTTCTGCACTACACCAGATCTTTAGCCAATCATTCATCTCCTCCATCCTGCTATTCCTACTCTCACTAGCATGTAGCATTGGGAGTAATTCAGATATTACGACCGAGTATCTACTTTTTTATATTCCAGGCTAATTTGCTATATTCTCTCATCAGGACCTATCTTTTTATCTTCCTGTGTCATTGGTACCAATGTCCAATGACCTCCCACTGGTTATTCTACCCTTTAAAGAATATTCTGCCACCAATCTTTTCTGAACCTTTCAAGTTCCACAACATCCTTCTGATAGGTGGAGAACAGAATTGCACTCAATATTGTAAGAGTGGCCAAACCAATGTCCTGTACAGCCACAACATGACTGCCCAACTCCTGTACTCACTGCTCTGACCAATAATATCATACCAATCACCTTCACTATCCTATCCACCTGCGACTCTACTTTCAAGGAATTATGAACCTGCACTGTAAGGAAACTTTGCTCAGTAACACTCCCTCGGACCTGACCATTAAGTCTATCAGTCCTGCTAGGCTTTGCTTTTCCAAAAAGCAGCACCTCACATTTATCTAAATTAAACTCCATCTGCCACTCCTCAGCCCATTTCCCCATCTGATCAAGATCCCATTGAAACCTGAGGTACCCTTCTTCACTGCCCACTACACCTCCAATTTTGGTGTCACCTGGAAATTTACTAACAATACCTCCTATGTTCACATCCAAATCATTTATGAAAATGATGAGAAGTAGTGGACCCAGCACCGACCCTTGTGGCACTCCAGTGGTCACAGGCCTCCAGTCCGAAAAACAACCTTCTACCACCACCCTCTGTCTTCTACCTTTGAGGCAGTTCTATATTCCAAATGGCTAGTTCTCCTGGTATGGTGAGATCTCATCTTGCTAACTAGTCTTCCATGGCGAACCTTGTCGAACGCCTTACTGAAGTCCATATAGATCCCATCTACCGCTCTGCCCTCAAAAATCCACTTTCTTACTTCTTCATAAAACAGCTCAGTCAAGTAAGTGACATGATTTCCCGCACACAAAGCCATGCTGACTATCCCTAATCAGTCCTTGCTTTTCCAAATACATGCAAATCCAGTCCCTCAGGGTTCCCTCCAACAACTTGTCTGGCACCAACATCAGGCTCACAGGTCTGTAGTTCCCGGGCTTGTCCAAACCGCCTTCATTAAACAGCATCATCATATTAACCAACCCCCAGTCTTCTGGCACCTCAGCTGTGACTATCGCTGATACAAAAATCTCAGCAAGGGGCCCAGCAATCACTTCCCTAGCTTCCTACAGAATTTTAGGACACACCTGATGAAATCCTGGGCATTTATCCACCTTTCTGCGTTCCAAGACATCCAGTACCACCTTCGCTGTAATATGGACATTTTTCAAGGTGTCACCATCGATTTCCAACATTCTATATCTTCCATATCCTTCTCCACAGTAAATGCTGATGCAAAATACTTGTTTAGTATCCCCTCCCCACCCCATCGCCTGCAGATCCACACACAGGCTGCCTTGCTGATCCTTGAGGAGCCCTATTCTGTCTCTAGTAACCCATTTGCTCTTAATGTATTTATAAAAACCCTTTGGATTGTCCTTACCCTATTCGCCAAAACTGTGTCCTGTCCCCTTTTTGCCTTACTGATTTTCCTCTTAAGTATACTTCTATTGCCTTTATACTAGAAGGATGTTCTGGATTGGAATAAATGCCAAATATTGCATCTTGATAAAAGGGCAGGACTTAGACTGATTAAAAGTCGGGCCTTGCATAGTGATATAGAACAAAGAGACCTCGGGGTTCAGATCTTTGCAGTTTATGTCACATGTAGACAGGGTTGTTCAGAAGATGTAGAGCACACTTGCCTTCATTGCTCACACCTTTGAGTATAGGAGTTGGGACATTACATTGAGGTTGTACAGGATGTTGGTGAGGTCTCTTCTGGAATACTGTGCTCAGTTCAGGTTGTGCTGTTATAGGACAGATGTTATTAAGTCGGAGCGGGTTCAGAAGAGATTTACCAGGATGTTGATGGGAATGGATGCTTTCGGTTATAAGGAGAGGCTAGGTAGGCTGGGACCTCTTTCACTGGGGTGTAGGAGGCTGAGGGGTGACCTTATTGGAGGTTTATAAAATCCTGAAGAGTATAGGTAATGTGAACAGCAGGTGCCCTTTCCAGGAGGGGGCGCGATTCAAGAGTGGGTGAGAAAAGGAAGACTCTAAAAAGACGTTCCGGATTTTACTTTTTGTTTTTGTACAGAGAGATTCACATGTGGAATAAACTAGCAGAGGACGTGGTAGCTGTGAATACAATTACAATTTAAGGTTGGCACAGTGGCTCAATGGTTAGCACTGCTGCCAGGGACACCGGTTCAATTCCTGCATTGGGTGGCTGTCCATGCGGAGTTTGGATATGCTTCCCCGTGTCAGCGTGAGATCCTCCAGGTGCTCCCGTTTCCTCCCACAAGCCACAGATGTACAGGGCAGGTGAACTGGCAGTCCTCAATTGCCCATAGTGTTCAGGGATGATTGGGTTTAGTGAATTAGTAAGGGGTAAATGTAGAGTAAAACGGTAGGGGAATGGGATTCTAAGAGGAAAAAGCATTTGGACCTGTATATCGATAGGGAATGCTTGGATGGATTTGGACTAAGTGGAGGTAGATGCGATTAGTTCAGTTCGAATTTATGGTTGACACGGACTGGTTGGAACACAGGGTGTGTGTCAGTGCTGTATAACGTTCTGACTCTATCGCTCGTTATCTCTGTAAATTCCTCTATGCTCGGAACTCTCCGTCAATGCCACCTCATCCAGTCTTACAACTCTTCCTTATCTCGATAATTCCTCTCCAGCCTCAAAACTCAAAAAAGTCTATCAGAAATATCTCTATCTCTGTAACATCCTCAATCCTCAGAATCCTCTCCAACTTTCATCTCCTCCAGCTTCATTACTCTCCCTATCTCTAATCCCCTCCAGTCTCTCAAAGCTCTGCTATATGTGCCTTTTTTATTTCCAGCCTTCAGGATTCCCAATGTTTATTTCTCACTTGATGACGGCCCTTTCCGATTCTGTGCTGAGCTTCTGAATTCTTCCTTAAACCTCTCAATCTCCTTTTCCTCCCAAAACATCAGCCAATCATCTGTCGTCTACTCTAGTATCACCCTTTCTGACCTGAAGTCCAATGGAGCCTGTCATATTCCTATAATAAACATCTTAGCGGTCTACAGAACAGAAAAAGGCTCTGGTAGTACATCGGGTCTGTGACAAAGAAAACTACCACCTAACTGTCCTCATCTATTTTCCAATAATTGTGGAAAAGTCTCATCTATCATGGCATTGCAAGTGCACACTAAATACATCTCAAATGCTACCGGGATTTTTGTGTCTCCCACCCTTACAGACAGTGAGGTTCAATGCAACTGTTGCTGTATGACGACATCACCCACAGGAACACAGAGCAGCTGGGTCTGTACAAACCAGAGATCACCCATACATTGGGAAAGATGGCAGGGTTCCTGAGAGGGGGCACAGGAGATTTACCAGGATGGTACAAGGAATGGGGGATTTTAGTTGCAGAGACATGGGTGTTGTTAATACATATCAAGAATATCCATCTACAATAGATGGACTCTTGTTCTCAACCTCTCCCCTTGCCTGGGCTGTGGTAACCTTCAGGTTAAACCCACCACCAGACATTTCTCCCTAATGAGAGAGCAGCCCTATGGTCTGGTCAGACAATGCTGACTACCTTTTACACAGTGATGCCACTGTACCCTGGGGATGGGGAGAGGGAACGCTGAAGGTGGGGGATGGGACACCACTCAGGCACAGTGCTTTGTCCTGGAGGATGTTCACTTTAATATTGTTGGTATCTGCACTGATGCAGGCAAGTGGAGAATGTTCCAACACAATCCTGATGTGTGCCTTATAGGGAGCAAACAGACATTGGGGCATCAGGGGTTTGGGGAAACAGATTGTTCTCCTTGTAGCAGAGGAAATTGCGGGTGCCCTGTGACAGAGGGGTTTACAGATTTAGAATAATCCACCTTACACTCATGTGCACATCAGAAAAGGATTACAGGACACATATTGAAGACTTGGGGGAGATCTACTGAGAGTGTGGGGTGATTCAAAAGAGGACATTTATGCAGCAAATGGGAATGAGCTGGAATACAATACTCACACACAATGTGAATATCCAGCTCCTGATGAATTGAGTAATTTTGTCACAGTTTGGCGTTACAATTACTGAGATTACCATCTGAATGTCCACCTGTAATACACGTTTATAAAACTGTCACTGTCAGTTCATTTAAGAAACTCTCACCACCCCCTCCTCCTGGCCCAGGATGACTGGACACATTACCCCTTGTGGGGGTCAGCAGTTAGTTCAGGGGGAAATCTGTATGGGTTTCTGTGAGTTTCCACACTTGGTCTTCATGTGACTGAACAGGGCAGATCTTTGACACATGGGACACAATGTTTCAAGAGTCAGTGCGATGTGGAGAGCAGGATGTGTGCTTCCTTTTCTTTCCTTCCGTGCTACCGCTGTGCCTCATCAATTAGACGGGGGGGGGGGGGGGGGGGGGGTGAAAGGCTCATGCAGCTCGATGGGCAAGTTGTCTCCATTCTGACCCATGAGCAGCAAGCTCCTCCCAGTCATTCCAAAGAGTCTCTCTGAAAAGGTAACAACTGCTTCCCACTGCCCAGTGCTCCCAGGAAATGTTTAGAAGAATGAGCGGGGAAATCTCTGAGAAAAGGCAGAACGGTAAAGTTCCAAAAGGATTATAAACAGTTTACAGAGAGGGATTCATTGGAGAAGTGGGCAACAAGTTAGCAAATGGAGCATAATTTGGGAAATTGTGAAGTTGCTCATTTTGGAGGAGATAATAAAAGAACAGAGGACTATGTAAATGGTGGAAACTGTCGAAAGCTGCATCACAAAGGGACCAGGGGTAATTGCATAGGAAACACAGTTACAACAGGGAATCAGGATGGGGAATGGAACGCTGTTTCTTATTACAAGGAGTTTTCAGTGTAAGTGTTTGGAGTATATACCTGAGAGTAACTTTACAAAGTGCGAGTGAGACCACATCTGGAGTAATGACAGAAGTTTTGGTCCCTTTATTTAAGGGAATACATAATTTCATCCGAGGCATTTCAGAAAAGATTAACTGGGATGATCCCTGGCTTGTAGGGATTATCTTTTAAGAAAAGGCTGAAAATGTTGGGACTCTACTCACTGGATTTGGGAAGAATGAGAGGTGATCTCATTGTAACATGCAGGATTCTTAAGGAGTTTGACAGGGTAAATACTGAGAGGATGTTTCCCATCATGAGGGATCTGGAATCAGATACTCGGATAGTCACGGAATCAAGGGTTCTGTTTTAGATTCGTCAAGTTTAAGGCAACATCAACACGGGTCAGGGGTTTCAGTAGCAATGGAGCTGGGGTGAAGGGGGGGGGGGAAGCAACGTTTTAGAGATTGGAATTCCTGGTGTTTGTGATTGTGTAGATACCTGATCAGAAGGTCACCTTGGGGTTACAGATATGAGAGCAATATTGTGAAGAGTGTAGTTCTGCCTCAGTCAGTTCCCAGGGAGAGGGAGGGGCTCAGAAGTAAGGGAAAGGAATTTGTAATAGCAACTGAAGGCAATGGGTTTAACCATGTCAATGTTCCGTTGCAGGAAATTGCAGCCAATCGCGTAGTGGGAATGTGATGAGCAGTTTGATAACTGAGTAATGGAGAGGGATGATGGGGAGGGAGAGCTAGGCATTGTCAGTGTACTTGTGAACCCACAGACGGTGCTTTTGGACGATGTCACCTCCTGACAGTATGTGGGTGAGAAACAGGAGGGACCAAGAATCGATCCTTGAGGGACACCACATACAAGGAATTTAGAAAGGAATGGGAGAGTGGGGATGGAGTAGGCTTTTCCAACAACGGTGAGGTCAAAATATTACTTCGTAGCAGAATGGGAGAGAAGGACATAACCAGCAAAGACAGACAGACAGAACAAGGAACAATACCTGTGATTTGGTGAGGGGAGGGAGGTGGGGGTGATGTGGAGGAAGAGCCCAACTCCAAAAACACACTTTCTTCATTGGTGACATCACCCAACTCCACCCTAGTCTCAGCTCATTTACTGAATGCAGGGATGGACGAGTATTTATCTCCAGACTTAATTATCCAAACACTCTTGGCCAGCCTCCCACATTCAACTTACATGTAATCTCAAGAGTATCTTAAACCCTCCTGCCCAAGTGCTCACTTGTACCAAAACTAGTTGATCCATCGAAAGGCTCCTATTTACAGGCAACAATTTAAAATTCTCACCCTGTGAACATCCCTGTCTCCCTGCACCACACACCCTGCAAGACCTTGACAACTCATTTGTGTTTATTCATTGCTTCACCTGTCTGGCTGTTTCTACTGTTGCCAAGGCAACACTGTCTGGAATTCCCACCTGAACCCTCTCAGACCTGCTTTCCTCTTTTAAGGTGTTCTCGAAAACCTGCTCATTTGGCAATGCTTTTGATCACTTGACCTAGTATCTCAATCTGTGGCCTTATGCCAGAATTTTTCAATAGTATTTCTGTGAAATTATAAACATGATTAAAAAAAACAAACTGTTGCTGATTTGCACATACATTGTCAACTCTTCAATATTGCTGAGTGTATAATCTATAACAGCACTTACCCAACCACATTGTGGGAGCACCTTCACCACATGAACTGCAGCTGGACAGGGAAATCAAACATCACCCTCTCCACAGGCAATGGGGCTTTGGCACTGATCACTGGGATCTGTGGAGGGAGAAACACAGTTGCTATTTCAGGGAGTGCAAAATGCATTATAGGAGGGAAAATGGGGCAGAATTTGGGATTTTCAAATTTGTGATTCACAATGTGCACTAAGTTCTGTAAAACCTCTCATGCCATACCATGAAAATTTCCTTCTCTTTCTGGTCAATATGTCTTTCCTTTCCCCTGCCCTGCACCTTCACACATTTCCAATGCCTTGGCCACAACAACACTGTGCTGCCAGTGAAGTTTATCACGTGGTTGAGTATTGTCCCACCCCTCATTCACTCCGATTGGTTGAAGGACCAACTGGCACATCCTGGTCCTCCAGCCTCGTTCCCCCGACTCTTATTGGTCCTGCGCTGACATCAATAATCCGAGGCCCATTGTGGGCTGGAGCATGCTCAGTGCTTCCTGCTTTTGCTGCTGTTCATCAGGTATGAGAGAGAGAGGGCTCATCCCTGTTTCTCCTGATGTCAGACAATAACAGCAACTACCTGCATTGTATGGAGCCTTTCACATTGACAAATCTCCTAAAATGCTTCACGGATGATGGAAACGTTGATTAAAGAGAACGATTTTTAGATACATCTTTAAGGCGGACAGAGGGGGTGAGGGAGGATATTCCAAAGGTTTGTGTCCTCAGCAGCTCCAATCGTGCAGTGATATAGGTGGGCAACAGCTTACAATGGAGACAGTTCGTGGCTAAACACAGGTTAACCACCTCATGTCGTAGCCACCTCATGTCACAGCCTGTCATTACACACTACCTATGGTTAGCCACTAATAGTCTCCATTAACAGCTAATCAGCCTCCCCCAGTCAGATCGTTATCCACTCCTTTATCCAACCGCTCTTCTCACTCTATCCCCACCTTTACTCCTTTTATCTTGCCCCCATCCCCCCACACTATCTTCTGCACATAAACGGACTTTTTTTCTCTCAGTAACATTGTTCTGTGGAAGGGACACCGGATCTGAAACGTTAACTCTGATTTCTCGTCACAGATGCTGCCAGACCTGCTGAGCTTCTCCAGACCCTCCTGGTTGTTGTTTCTGATTTACATCATCTGCAGTTCTTTTGGTTTTAATTTACCGGGAGTCTGTAATTCAGGTCCAACAGCCTCTGTCCCAGTCCCTGCTGTCTCTCCCACCCCCACCCAGTGACACTGCACCTGCACAGCTCATGGACAGGTGTCGTCTTGCTGGCCACACCCCTCATTCACTCCCATTGGCTGCAGGACCACACAGACTCTCCTCCTATTGGTCTGGAGCTGCCGTTAATCAAGCCGGCGCCGATTGAGAGGTGAGCTCCTCCCTCTCTCTGCCCTGGGATGAGCTTCATCATTCACAGTGAATGGGGCAGTATCACAGAGCACAGGGGCTGGGGGCTATTCAGCCCATTGGGGCTGTGTGCTCTCCCTCTGTAGATGGTGCAAATCTGTCCCAACTACCCCCAAATCTTTCCTTAAAAAGTAAAATTCCAAGTCTGTTTCAAAATACCTGCTGAATCTGTGTCGTTCAGACTGTTCCAGATGCTCAGAACTTACTGAGTAAAATAGTGTTCACATTTTCACCTTGTATTATTTGCCAATTACTTGAACGTAGTTACTAAAAATTGTGACAGGGTTAACAATTCCTCTCTCTCTTTGCAAATTCAAGACCTTGGAACAAAATCGGCACCAGGTCAAAATCACTGCTTCACCTTCTCAGCTCCAAGGATAATTATCTGTGCTTCAGCTAGCTCTGCACAAAAGAGAGGAATGCATCTTAATTTATTAAGATCAAAGAAACAGACCTCCGGTCCAATTCGTCTGTGCCAACAAGGAATCCTAAACTAATGAATTCCCATTTACCATCTATTGGCCTGTATCCATCAAAACCCTTCCTATTCATGTACCCAATTGGAAGCCTTTTAAATGTTGTGATTTTTCAGCCTCCACTACTTCATCTGGTAGCCCCTCCCATACACACACCGCACTCAGCTTGAAAATGTTGCCAGTTCGATCCCTTTTAAATCTTTGCCCTCTCAACTTAAACCCATGTGCTCTAGTTTTGGACCCACCTAACCTGAGGGAACAGGACCCCAGCTGCTCACCTTATCCACGCGCCTCGTGATTTTATAAATCTCAATGAAGTCACCTCTCAGTCTTTGACTCTCCAGAGAAAATAGCCCCAGCCTATTCAGCCCCTCCCTGTAGCCCAAATCCTCCAATCCTGGTAACGTTTTTGTAAATCTTGTCCAAACCTTTTCAAATTTCACAACATCCTTCCCAGAACAGGGAAATTCAAACTGAAAACAGAATTCCAGAAGTGGCTTAATCAACGTCCTGTCCAGCCACAATATGACGTCCCAGCTTCTGTATTCAATGCATTGACCATTAACGGAGAGCGTTAATGGAGTCCCATTTGCCAGCGGTTCACCCTTATCCCTCTAAAACCTCCCTCTTCAAGTACCCAGTCAGACGCCTTTTAAATGCTGCAATTGTACTAGCCTCCACCCCTTCCTCTGGCAGCTCATTCCATACTTGCAATGACCTCAACATGAACACGATGCCCCTTAAATCCCCTTTAAATCTTTTCCCTCTCACCTTAAGCCTGTACCCTCTTGTTCTGGAGCCACCGAACTTGGGAAAAAGTCCCTGACTGCTCACCTTATCCATGCCCTTCATGACTTTATAAGATCACCTCTCAGCCTCCAAATCTCCAGGGAAAATAGTCCCAGCCTATTCAGCCTTTCCCAATAGCTCAAATCGTCCAACCCCAGGAAAGTCCTTGCAAATGTTTTCTGAACCCTTTCAAGTTTCTCAACATTATTCCAAGAACAGGGAGATTGGAACTGAAAACAGAATTCCAGAAGGGCCTTCATCAGTGCCCTGTCCAGCCACAATATGACATCACAACAGCTGCATTCAATGCATTGACCAATAACGGGGAGCGTACCAAATGCTGCATTCACTCCCCTGCCTACCTGTGACTCTACTTTCAGGGAACTATGAACCTGCACTCCAAGGTCCCATTGGTCAGCAATGTTCCCCAGGACTTTACATTAAGTGCATAAGTCCTGCCCTGATTTGCCTTTCCAAAATATAACAGCTCACATTTATCTAATTTGAACTCAGTCTGCAATTCCTTGCTCCAATGGCCCATCTGATCAAGATCCTGTTGTATTCTGAACTAACCTTCTTCACTGTCCACTACACCTCCAATTTTGGTGTCTTCTGTAAACCTACTGACCATATCTCATATATTCACATCCAAGTCATTTATTTAAGGGCCCAATATCCATCCCTGCAGCACACTGCTGCTCACAGGCCTCCAGTCCGCAAAGCAACCCTCAATCATCATCCTCTGTCTCCTACATTCAAGGTAGTTTTGTAATGGCTTGCTCTCCCTGCATTCCATGTGATCTAACCCTGCTAACCAGTCTGCTTTGTGGAACCTTGTTGAATGTCCATATAAAACAACATTCACCGCCTGGCTTAATCAATTTTCTTTGTCACTTCAAAACACTCACTCAAGTTAGTGAAACACAATTGTGCATGTACAAAGCCAGTGACTCTCCCTGATCATTCCTTACCTTTCCAAATAGATGGATATCCTGTCCTTCAGAATCCCTTCCACCAACTTGCCTGCCACTGACTTCAGGCTCACTGTTCTCTTGTTCCATGGCCCCTCCTTACCACCTTTTTAAAAATAATGGCACCTCACCTGTCACTATCAACGATACAAATATCACAGGAGCGGCCCAACAATCACTTCCCTAGATTTCCAGAAAGTTCCAGGATACACCTGATCAGGTTCCAGGGCTTTATCCACCTTGATGCGATTTAAGACATCCAGTCCCACTTCCCCTGTAACATGGACACTTTCAAATTTATCATTGTTTATTTCTCCAAACTCTCGAGCTTCCATATACTTCTCCAGTAAAAATGACGTGAAATATTTGCATATATTTCACACCCTCTGTGATTCCATAGACAGCCTTGTTGACCTTGAAGCGGTCCTATTCTCTGTTCCAGTTAATCTTTTGTCTGTGATATATTCGTTTAATCTCTTTGGATTCTATTCCAGGACATCCCAGAAAGGCCTACTTCAAGGACCGTAACTTTCCTCCGATTTGATCAACAATGCCCTCCAACACATACCCTCCACTTCCCGCACCTCCACCTTTACCCCACCCCTCCAGCCACAATAAAGAATACAGCCCTGCGGTCTTCATCTTCCACCCCACTAATCTCCAGATACGGCGCATTAACCTCTTATTTCTGCTACCTAAAGTCAGACCCCACCATAGACATATTTCCCTCCCCACCGCTATATGCGTTCCACAGAGACCATTCCATCTGCACCTCCCTTGTTAGGTCCACACCCTCCCACCAACACATGCTCCACACCTTTGACCTTCCCTTACCGCCACGGGAAATGTAAAACGTTCAGCCACACCTCACTGAGCTCTGTCCAGGACCTCAAAACGATCTTTTCACATCAGGCAGAGATTTGCCTGCACATCCCAAAACCTCATATACTGCATCTGGACACTATGGGAAATTTAACATGGTTCATCCAACTAACCTACACATCTTTGGACTGTAGGAGTAAATTTGAATATCCGAAGGAAACCCTCACAAACACTGGGGAGAATGTGCCAACTCCAACACAGACAGTTGCCTGAGGCTGGTATCAAACCCAGGTCTCTGTTGCTGAGGAAGCAGCGCTAACCACTGAGCCACAATACTGTGGGATCTTTGGTGCTGATGTGCTGCCCCACTGATAACTCAGTCACTCACCCTGCCTCATTTCCTAAGAGGCAGTGATGATGGAGTGAAATTATCACTAGACAGTTAATCCAGAGACCCAGATAACGTTCTGGGGACCTGGGTTTGAATCCCATCACGGCAGATTTTGGAAAGTGAATTCAATAAATATCTGGAAAAAATAATCTAGTGACGACAAGGAATCCATTGTCAATTGTTGAAAAAACCCATGTGGTTCACTCATGACCTTTAGGGAAGGAAAATGCCATCCTTACCTGGTCTGGTCTGCATGGGACTCCAGACCTATAGCAACGTGGTTGATTCTTAACTGCCCTCTGGGTAAACGCAGCAATAAATGCTGGCCGAGCCAGTGACAGCCTCATCCTGTGAATGAATAAAGGAAACAGGTCAGGTTTTGTTCCTTCTCTAGTAGGTACATCCTACAAACTCAATCAGAAATGTTCTCGTACACACTGAACAAATACATTTCCATCCAAGCCCTTAACACTACAGCACTCCGAGGCCATGTTGGTAAAGTTAAAACCCCTTATCATTGCAACTATATTTTTACAGATAACTGAGGTCTGCTGGTAAAATTGTGTCTCAATTCCCCGCTGACTATTGGGAGAGAGTCTATAATACAATCCCAGTAAGATGGTCATCCCTTTCTTATTTCTCAGTACCACCCAAATAACTTGCCTGGATGTACTCCCAGGAATATCCTCCCGAAGCCCAGCCATAACGTTATCCCTAATCAAAAACACCTCTCCCCCTGCTCTGTTGTCCCCTTGCTATAGCATCTATACCCTGGAACATTAAGCTGCTAGTCCTATCCATCCCTGAGTGCTGCCTCTGTAATTGCTGTAATATCCCAGTGCCATGTTCAAAACCATACCCTGAGCCCACCTGCCTGACCTGTCAGGTCTCTTGCACTGAAATAAATGCAGTGTAACTGGTCCGTCGCACCTCATTCTGTAGCTTGCTCTTGCCTGCCTTGACAGTCTGATCTGGTGAACAGTACCAGCCTCAGACTCACCTCTTTTCTCACTATCTCTTTAGGATTACCCCGACACCCTCACTGGTTTAATGCCTCCCGAGTGGCACTAGCAAATCTCCCTGCTCCTCAGGACCCCATGCTTTCCCCTTCCTATGTACAATGACCTCCCACTGGTTATTTTCCCCTTTGAGAATGTTCTGCTCCCTCTGAGAGACATCCTTGACACTGGCACCAGGGCAGCACCACCCCATTCTGATCTCTCACTGTCAGCTGCAGAAACGGCAGACTGTGCCCCTGACTAGAGAGTCCCCTATCACCATCGATCGTGTGGAACTGGATACACCTCACATTATGTTAGAAGCCAGTCTCAGTACCAGTAACTTGGCTGTCAGTGCTACTTTCCCCTGAAAGTCTATTACCACCTACATTTTCCAAAACAGTACACTTGTCTGAGATGGGGATAGCCACAGGAGACTCCTGCAGTACCTACCTACACCTCCTAGCTTTTCTGGAGGTAACCCACCTACCTGACTGTATCTGCAGTATCCTGAGACTGCCGCCTATCACACTCCCCGGCTCCTGTCAATTCCTCACTGCCTTTAATCACTCCTCCACCAATCCATGTGATCCAATAGGATTTGCAATCACACTTCTTGCAGACAAATCATCAGGTTCATTGAAACTCTCCCTAATCTCCCGCACCCGACAGGAACAGTAGGCCACTCTACAACAGGCCATCTCTCCGCCTTAACAACCTACAGACCAAGACAAAGGCACAGTCTTACTGCTCGAAAAATACTGCCCGAGAATAACTTATTGCTTACGTTTTATATCTTAAACTTTCAATCAAGAGACCGTAAGACATTAAAAAGAAATCCTCACCTGACTCATGATTGTAGATTTAATAAAATAAAACTGACTAAGATTGATGTTTGAAGAGACTGAAACTCACTGAGCTGATCCCTGGCTCTGAGTACTTCCAAGGGTGAGGTCTCTCTGAGGGCAGCTGTGAAATGTCACTGTTTCTCTTCTCTGCCCACTCCATTTCCAGAGAGGTTTTTAACTTCACAGCAAGTCAGCTCAGAGAGGTCACTGCTTGGTTTTATTCACTGGGGGTTCCCTTTGCTGCCCAGACCAGTATTTATTGGCCACCTTTACTTGTCTTGGAGAAAGTGGTGGTTAACCGCCTCCCTGAAATGCTGCAGTCCATGTACACCACAGTGATGTTTGGACAACAGTCCCCCTCTGGCCCCACAACCGGCGGCACGGCGTGGGCGGCACGGTGGCACAGTGGTTAGCACTGCTGCCTCACAGCGCTGGAGACCCGGGTTCAATCCCGACTCAGGCGACTGACTGTGTGGAGTTTGCACGTTCTCCCGTGCTCCGGTTTCCTCCCACAGTCCAAAGATGTGCTCAGGTGAATTGGCCATGTTAAATTGCCCGTAGTGTTAGGTAATGGGTAAATGTAGGGGTATGTTTCGCTTCGGCGGGTCGGTGTGGACTTGTTAAGGGCCTGTTTCCACACTGTAAATCTAATCTAAAAAAAAACCCTCCCTGTCTCTGTAATCCCCTCTGGCTTCATACATGTCGGGACATTAGATTTTTATTTGGATTCATTTTTGTTTGGTAAACCCCAAACAAAAGTGAAATATTTCACCCCAAACAAATTTCTGTTGATTGACCTTTTGGAGAGGCTGACATGTGGACACCGCAGTATTTTATCTCACATTGTACACGTAGAATGATGGAACTCTCTTTTAAACATTGCTAAAAAGGGAGGCAATGGCTTAATGGTATTCCTGCAAGATGAGTGACATGTGCAATGTTCCAAGAATTAGGGTTAGAATCCCAACATGGCAGCATCGGCATCCAATACAATCCCGAATGAAAAGGCGAATGATGACCATGAAACTATTGCCGATTGTTAGAAAACCCATCTGGTTCACTCATGTCCTGTAGGGAAGGAAACGGTCATCCTCACCTGGTCTGGCCTACATGTGACTCCAGACCCACAGCAATGTGGTTAGCTCTCAACTGCCCTCAGGAAAAATACATTAAAAACTGTTAACAAATACTCCGCAGGTATCACTTAAAAACTGGCTGTTCACATTAGGACCATGTGAATTTCTGAACGGCCTGAACTAAAACTGAGTTTTAGTTTCATCTTCCCCCTGTCTCACATCAGTCTGTTTACACCCAACTCCAAAACACTCTCATTGAGCCAAGCAGCCCTCACAGTGCAGCCCTGTCATTTTCACTGTCTGCTCACACCTACACTGCCCTCAGCCTCCTGTACTGTTCCAATGCATCTCAATGGGTGTTCAGGGACAGCATCTTATCTTTTGATTCAGCCCTTTGTAACCCCAGAGTCAACATGGACGTCACCAGTTTCTGAATGAACAGACAGTTGTCAGAAGCTGGAACATTCCACTTGAAAAGGTACTGGAATTTGAGTCCAAAAGGACTTTTAATGGGAAGTTTGCAGTTAATTGAAAATATGACGCTTACAGCTTAACATCATGAAGTGGGTGATTGGGTCTAAATCTGAGAGTTCTTACAAAGCGACGAGGTGTAATTTGGATAAATCTGTGCTCCCTCTCAGGCCAATATCTCCTTCCTCAGCTGCAGGGCCCAGAACAGAGCACACACCCAAAGGGTGATCCAACACGAATTTGTACATCTTTCTGCTAAACAAAAATATTGGAGATATTTTCCCACAAACAGAACTGACAAACCTTTCTCCGTCCACAGTCAAATGCAAATGATATTCAGATCCCGATGACTCCATTGACTGTAAAAACTTGCTTTTGAGATCCCAGCCTCAATTATTCTGATTTAATATCCTATGAAACGAATTCACAAAACAAAACTCACAGTCAGTGCAGGTAGAATATAAAGACATACTTTTCTCTTGGTATGTGCTTGATGTGTAAATGCCTCTCTTCAAATCACACCCCCCCCCATCCTTGGAAGAGGACATGTCCATGCCCCTCACTGTACCTTGCCCCCAATAAAGATGGAGCCCATGTCCCAGGACCTATCACCGCCTGAGGGCCGCAGCCATTTTCCCATCTGCTGCAAACGCGGGAAAGAGTTTCTAATTCAGACTTACCGCACAGAGTGTAATTAAAACTTCGCAGTCTAAAGTGACTCATTATCTCCCTGTCTCCGAGGCCACTCTCCCCTTCCCTGTTTGCCTGTCCCACACTCACCAACGGCCGAGTCACGTGACACTGCACAGGCGGAGTTACTGGTGACGTGTCATCCCACTGGCCACGCCCCTCATTCACTCCCATTGTTTGGATGACCATCTGGTTCCACTTGGTCCACCAGTCCCACCCCTTTTCCTATTGGTCCGAAGCTGCCATCAATCAGCTGGACCCCATTGTGAGGTCAGTGGTGGGATCCTCCCCCTGCCTGAATCAAACCCGGAAGGTGGATGGATGGTGTCAATCAGGAACAACAAGCAGGAGGTGCTGGGAAAGCTCAGCAGGTCTGGCAGCATCTGGGAACAGGAATCTGTCCAGTGGCCCTTCCTCAGAACCGATGGGAGCTGGGAACATTAGAATCCTGAGTGTGGAAACAGGCTATTCGGCCCAAAAAGTCCACAGCGTCCCTCCGAATGGTATCCCACCCAGACCATTCCCCTACCCTATTACTGTATATTCCTCCTGACTAATGCACCTAACCTACACATCCCTGAGCATTATGGGAAATTTAGCTTGGCCAATTCAACTAACCTGCAGATCTTTGTACTGCAGGGGATAGGGGTTAAAGAGTAAATAATAGACAGGGACAGAACCCAGAGAGAGACCGGAACATTTGGAAAGACAAAGGAGTGGAATATGACCTGGCTGGGAGGGTGCATAGCTGTTAATGGAGGGGACAGGAACCTGTGTCTGGCAGCATCTCAGTGGAGGTGGCGGAAATGGCGACTGATGATCTACGTTCTGCTGCAAAAACAGACCCGAGCTTCCAGCTGCCTGTCACTTTAACACACGAGCCTGTGTGGAATGAACTTCCAGAGAAAGTGGTAGCTGTGAATACAATTACAATATTTAAAAGACATTCAGATACGTACATAAATAGGAAATATTTGGATGGATGTGGACTAAGCGGAGGCAGATACAATTAGTTCAGTTTGGAATTATGTTTGGCATGGACTGGTTGGATCACAGGGCCTGTTTCCTTGCTGTATAACATTATGACTAATCCTCACTAACTCTAAATTCCGCCATTCACAAATCTCCCGATCACTGTCACCTCATCCAGCTTCACAACTCTTCCTTATTTATATAATTCCTCACCAGCACAGAACGCTCCCTATCTCATGTTCTCCAGTTTCTCAAATCTCTGCGATATGTGCCTTTCTTTAGTTCCAGCCTTGAGGATGCCCTCATTCACTCCGATTGGTTGGAGGACAAACTGGTATGATCTGGTCCTCCAGTACTGCCCTCTGGCCCTATTGGGCTGTGCTGACATCAAGCATTCAGGGCCCATTGTGAGGGGAGTGGTGGGATCCTCCCTCTCTCTGCCCTCGAATGAGCTTCAACATTCACAGTCAATGGGCAGTGTCACAGAGCACAGGGGCTGGGGGCTAGTCAGCCGATTGGGGCTGTACTCTCTCCCTCTGGAGATGCTGCAAATCTGTTCCAATTCCCTTCCCATTTGCCCATAGCCCCCAAATCTTCCCTTAAAAAGTAAAATTCCAAATCTGTTTATGAATAACTGCTGAGTGTGGGTCCAACTGCCAGACTGTTCCAGATGCTCAGAACTTACTGAATAAAATAATGTTCACATATTATTTACCAATTACCTGAAAATAGTCACTAAAATTGTGACATTGTTAACAATTCCCCTCTCTCTGCAAATTAAAATATCCCAGAAACAAATCTGCACTTGGTCAAGATCACTGCTTAACCTTCTCAGATCCAAGGACAATTATCTGTGCTTCTGCTAGCTCTCCACAAAAGAGGAACAAAGTGTCATAGAGATGTACAGCACAGAAACAGATCTTTGGTCCAATTTGTCCATGCCAACTAGGAATCCTCAGCAAATGGAGCCCCATTTGCCAGCTATTGGTCCGTAGCACTGGAAACCCTTCCTATTCATGTACCCAATCGGATGCCTTTCAAATGTTGTAATTGTATCAGCCTCCACTACATCATCTGGCAGCTCAGTCCACACACACACCCACACACAGCTTGAAAACTTTGCCCCTTAGATCCGTTTTAAATCTTTGCCCTCTCAACTTAAGCCCATGCGATTTTGTTTTGAACCCACCTAACCTGGGGGGAAAAGACCCTGGCTGTTCACCTATACATGTCCCTCATGATTTTATAAATCTCCATGAAGTCACCTTTCAGTCTTTGATTCTCCAGGGAAATTAACCCTGGCCTATTCAGCCTCTCCCTGTAGCCCAAATCCTCCAACCCTAGCAAAGTCATTGTAAATCTTGTCTGAACTCTTTCAAGATTCACAACATCCTTTCCAGAATAGGGAATTTCGAAGTTAAAACATAATTCCTGAAATGGCTTAATCAATGCACTGTCCAGCCACAATTTGACGTCCCAGCTTCTGTCCTCAATGCATTGACCAATAAATATAAATATACGAAACACTACCTTCACTACCCTGCCTATCTATGACTCTACTTTCAAGGAACAATGAACCTGCTCTCCATGGTCTCTATGTTCAGCAACATTCCCAAGGACTTTACCATTAAGTGTATGAATCCTGCTCTGATTTGCCTTTCCAAAATCTAACAGCTTACATTTGTCTAAATTGAACCCAGTCTGCCATTCCTCGCCCAATGGCCCATCTGGTCAAGATCCTGTTGCATTCTGAACTAATTTTCTTCATTGTCCACTACACCTCCAATTTTGGTGTCTTCTGTAAACCTAATATCCATTTCTGCAGCACACTGCTGCTCACAGGCCTCCAGTCCACAAAGCAACCCTCTTTCACCACCCTCTGCCTCCTACCTTCAAGCCAGTTTTTTTATCCAAATGGCTAGTTCTCCCAACATTCCATGTTATCTAACCTTGCTAACTAGTCTGCTTTGGGGAACATCATTCAGTGTCCATATAGACAAAGTCCACAGTCTGCCTTCATCAATCATCTTTGTCACGTCTTCAAAAAAAAACTCAATCAAGTTAGACAGAAAAAATTTCCCACACACAAAGCCACGTTAACTATCCCTAATCATTCCTCGTCTTTTCAAATATATGTAAATCCTGTCCCTCAGAATCCATTCCAACAACTTGCCTGCCACTGACTCAGGCTCACTGTTCTCTTGTTCCCTGGCCTTTCCTTACCACCTTTTTAAATAATGGCACAGGTCTTCCAGCACCTCACCTGTCACCAATGACAATATAAATATCTCGGAGGGGCACTGCCATCAATTTCCTAGCTTTCCACAAATGTCTGGGATACACCTTAACAGGTCCCAGAGATTTATCCACCTTGCTACGATTTAAGACATCCAGTACTACCTCCTCTGTAATATGGCCAGGAGCCGGGCAGCAGTGGACAATTCATTTACAGAAAGGTCTGTGAATGTAATAGTAAAATACTAAACAGAGCAAAAATACACTCAGAGACTGAGGAAGCTAGATAATGAACAAGTGGACATCAAGGAGCTCAGAGGCGAATCAGAGCAGTGTTCACTTTTATGATCCACAGTCAGAGATGTCTAGCACCAAAACAGACTCTTCAGTCCAACCAGCCTATGCCAACCAGATATTCGAACCTAATCTATTCCCATTTGCCAGCACTTGGCCGGCATCCCTCTGAACCCTTCCTATTCAAGTGCCTTTGAAATGTTACAATTTTTGTTGCCCTTTAGGCTCCTGTTGAATTTTCCCCTCATACCGTAAACCTATATCCTCTAGTTCTGGGCTTCACCACCCCAGGGTAAACACCTTCTCTATTTACGCTATCCATGCCCCTCACGATTATATAAATCTCTTCAAAATTACACCTCAGCCTATGACACTCCAAGGAAAAATGGCCCCAGCCTATAATGCCTCTCCCTGCAACTCAAATCCTCCAACCCTGGCAACATCCTTGAAATCAATTCTCAAACCTTTCAAGTTTCAGTGCCTCCTTCTGATAAGAGACCAGAATTGCACACAATATTCCAATAGTGGCCTAACCAATGTCCTGTCCAGCTCCCTTAGTCAGCGCTCTGACTAATAAAGGGAAGCATACCCAATGCCGCCTTCACTATCCTGTGACTCTACTTTCAAGGAACTGTGAACCTGCATTCCAAAGTCTCTTTGTTCAGCAAGACTCTCCAAGACCTTACAATTCAGTGTGTGAGTCCTGCTCTGATTTGCTTTTCTAAAATGCAGCACCTCACATTTATCTAAATTAAACCCTATCTGCCACTCCCAAGCCCATTGGCCCATCTGATCAATATCCCATTGTATTCTGAGACAACCTTTATCACTGACCACAATACCAACAATTTTGGTGTCCCCGGCAAACTTACTAACTGTACCGCCTCTATTCACATCCAAATCATTTAAATGAATGACGAAACAAATCCAGAGAAAAACAAAAATCCATTTCCCTGGGTTTGTATAAGAACATAGGAGTGGAAATAAGGCCATTTGGCCCATCGAGTCCACTCCGCCATTCAATCATGGCTGATGGGCATTTCAACTCCACTTACCCGCATTCTCCCCGTAGCCCTTAATTCTTCGAGACAACAAGAATCTATCAATCAATCTCTGAATGTGCTCTGTGTAAATCCTGCCCTATGACTCTCTATCAGGGAGAGCTGCACATACTCCCCTCTGAACTTTGCCCCCTACAAAGATGGCGGCCGCACGTGTCCAGTGAATCGTTGCCCCGAATAAAGATGGCGGCGCTTACTCGAGTCAATCGCGAAATGAGGTATTTTCCGGTTTACTGCAAAAACGAGACTAAGTTTCAAATTTGTATTTTCCGATGTGCACCAAATGTTGGTAAACCCTCTCAGCCCAGACCAACACCATTTCCCTCCCGCTTGCTGCTGTTTATTTCTTTCCTTACCGACAGCTCTCCGCCCGCACATCCGCGCGGTCCGCGAGGATGATCACGTGGTATAGTCAAGTCCCGCCTCTCATTCACTCTGATTGGTCGGAGGACCAGGTCCTCCAGCCCCGCCCCTGTCCTTTCATTGGTCCGCTGCTGACATCAATCATCCTGGGACTATTGTTGGCTGGAGCATGCGCACTGCTTCGTGGCTTTTGTTGCTGTTCATAAGTTACAAGAGTGAGGGACAAAGTTAAAAACACACAACCACCTGATGAAGCAGCAGCAGCGCTAGTGCTTCCAAATAAACCTGTTGGACTATAACCTGGTGTTCTGTGAATTTTAATTTTGTCCATCCCAATCCAACACCAGCACCTCCAAGTCACGAGTGAGGGAGGAATGTATAACATAAGAACTAGGAACAGGAGAAGGCCATCCTGCCCTTTGAGCTTGCTCTGCCATTCAATAAGATCATGGCTGATCATTTCGTGGACGCAGAACCATTTACCCAAGTTCTCACCGTATTTTTTTTTTTAAAAGAAAAAGCAACCTTAGCTTTAAAAACGTTTACTGAACGAGCATCAACTACTTCCCTGGGCAATGAATTCCATTGAGGTTAAGAAGTTCCTTCTCAATTCAGTCCTAAATTTGCTGCCTCTAATCTTGAGTTGATGCCCTCTTGTCCTAGATTCACCTGCCAGTGGAAACATCCTCTCTACTTCTATTTTATCCATTCCATTCATTATTTTTATGTTTCCATTCTTCTGAATTCCAATGAATATAATCCCAATCTACTCCGTCTCTGTTAAGCCAACCCCCTCAACTCGGGACAGCTAATGATCCGCATGATTCACCCAAGATCCTGTGCATTTATGCATTCCTGATGAAGGGCTCTAGCCCGAAACGACGAATTTCCTGTTCCTTGGATGCTGCCTAACCTGCTGTGCTTTAACCAACAACACATTTCCAGCTCTGATCTCCAGCATCTGCAGACCTCATTCTTTACCCCATTTATGAATATTCACTATCTACTCTCCGATAACCTCAGGTACATGCGCAGTTTGGTTCCTATGTGGAGCATGCGCAGTTTGGTTCCTATGTGGAGCATGCGCAGTGTCACATGATCAGGACAGAGAGAGACATGGAGCTGCTTTCTCCGGCAGCGGCTGCGATCGGCTTCAGAGAGCGGCGTTCAGAGCCGGTGTGTGGGAGCCTCGCTGGGAGAAAGGAGCGGAGAGAATTCACAAGTGCGGGATACAGGTTAAAAAAAACGAAAAAGCCCCTCCAGGCCCGGGGAAGGAGGTGGCGGTCTCTGATCAGGGAAAGGGCCCAGGGTCACGGCCGCCATTTGTTTAAGGGAAGAGGGAGCGCGGGCCTCAGCGCCGCCATTTTGAGAAGGTCAAGGTGCAGGGGGCGGGGCTCTCGGGGTCTGTAGAACAATCAGAGGAAAGGGAAGCCCCATTGTTCTTGATGAATTCCATGAACACAGCGTCACTGGGCGGTCCCGCAGGAATCTCCTCTCTCAGTCCCTGCTGTGATGGTTCACCCCAATCACAACCAGCAGCTCTCCTCCTCTCTCAGCTCCCTTCTGTCCTTCCTGCAGCATCTGTCCCCTGGGGCATTGAGCTGCCTGTCCTGTCCCTCCCTCAGCTGTTGTTCTGTAATCCCTGTGATATCCCAGTCCCATCTTAGGTTACTTCACTAAGGACATCAATGCACCCGATGGATTTCTTTTAACATCAACAATTGTTTAATACTCATTTACAGGTTTTTAATTACATCTTTTTTAAAGAGTTCAATTTTCATTAATTCATGTGCAATGGTTTCTGGATAAATTGCCTCACAATAATGGCATTAGACCATCACTTCGTCTGCTCCCAGGTTGCGCATCCCATTGTAGCATGAATTGAAACCCTTTGTTCCTGCACAATTGTTTGATCCTGTGCTGTGGTAATATCACTCAGTATCCCTCCATGTGGTATCCCTCCCTGTGAGGGTCTAATTGCTGCCTCTGTCAGCGTCTCTCTCTCTTGCAGCTACTCCAGATCCTGAGCCAACAGAACTCTCCAAAGAGTTGAGGAAACACAGACCAGGAATGGAGACTGGGATTTTCCAGATCTCTATGGGCTCAGTGCCATTCTACATGTGTATCCCTCACAGCATCAGTCTAATTTCCCATTCTGTCTGTTTCTGTGTCTTCTACAGGTATTCAGGAAGTTCCTAATTTAATAGACTTGCCAGCTGCTGGTTGGGAAGATGGTTGGTCAGCCAGAGAGATAACGGTCAGGAGCCTTCAATAAATCCTGCTGGCAGGTAAGATCATTCCAGTGTGCAGAGCGAAAGCAATGAGAGAGCTCCAATCATCAGCTAACAGGACATGACATAGATGTAGTGCTGAGGCAGAGCACAGTACAGACACACTGAAGGCGCAATCACCACCTTTACTTTAAGTTTTGTTGTACTGAGACAGTATCGGGAGTTCCCATTTTCAATCCAGGCATGTGCTGTCTTGGTGAGCACCAGGACAATTCAGGGGAAAGCAGGCCTGCAATGAGAGGGTGGTAATGCTGCCTGGGATCTTTCTGTTCCCTATTCCTTTTCCAATACTGTATCTATGGCTTGTCTTTTGGACCAGTGTCTTCAATCATTCTAATTCCTATAGCAGTTCCTATCTCGGTCATCTCCTCACTAATTACTTCACATATTTGAAACCTTCAGTCCAGATGACCATCCATATCGCTGTAACCTGATTCAGTCTCTACAACATGCCTTGTCTCGATAGTCTCCTCCTCCAACAACTGGAGACATAGGGTCTGTTTCTGTGCTGCATGACTCTTCGGCTGAGGTTTCTGAAATGGAATGAGTCGCATTTGCCTGTGTATGGCCCATGTCCCTTCAAATCCTCTGCACTCCGTGTGCCTGCCCAAGTGTCTTTTCCATGTTGTAATTGTACTTGCTTCTACCATTCCCTCTGGCAGTCCATTCCGTCTATGCACCATCCTCTGTGGATAATGTTGCCCCCCAGCTCCCTCTTTAAATCCTTGCTCTCTCACCTCACGTTTATGCCTCTAGCTTTGCACTCACCTACCCTTGGCTGTTCACTTTACTTAGGCCCTACATGGTTTCATAAACTTTTAAAACGTCACCCCGTGATGTCCTCTGTCCAGGAGAAATATTGACGACAATGTTACAAATATCTCCAACTCATGTACTCAGTGCTCTGACCAAGGAAGACAAGTGTGCCCAAATGCCACTTTCCCCTTCCTGTCCCCCTGTGATGCCAGTCCAAGAAACAATGTAACTGCACCCCTGGGCTCTCTCTGTCCAGGACCCGACCATTAACTGTATTAGTCCTCCCTGGTTTGTCTGAACTAAATCCAACACCTGAATGCATCTCCATCTTCCATTCCTTGGCCCACTGGCCCAGTTGATTAACATCCCCTTCAATAACTATATTCCCTGCCCATTCTTCCACTATTGGTATTCGCAAACATACTAATCGGGACTCCTATGTTTTGACTCAAATTGTTTACATAAATGGTGTGCAACAGTGGTCCCAGCACCAATCCTTCCAGCACACCGCTGGTCAGCAGTCTAAACAACAACCCTCTCCCACCTCCCTCTGTCTCCCACTGTCATCCCATTGTGTATCCCATTGCTGGCTAGCTCTCCCTGACCCATTGTGATCTACTAGGAGAAAGTGAGGACTGCAGATGCTGGAGATCAGA
This sequence comes from Hemiscyllium ocellatum, assembly GCF_020745735.1. Classification (NCBI taxonomy): domain Eukaryota; kingdom Metazoa; phylum Chordata; class Chondrichthyes; order Orectolobiformes; family Hemiscylliidae; genus Hemiscyllium; species Hemiscyllium ocellatum. The sequence goes on along the minus strand of NW_026868677.1, from coordinate 224,584 downwards.
GTGAAAATGTGTTGCTGAAAAGTGCAGCAGGTCAGGCAGCATCCAAGGAACAGGAGATTTGACGTTTAGGGCCTGAGCCCTTCTTCAGGAAGGGCTGAAGAAGGGCTTATTCCTGAAGAAGGGCTTATGCCTGAAACGTTTAATCTCCTATTCCTTGGATGCTGCCTGACCTGCTGTGCTTTTCCGGCAACACATTTTCAGCCCTTGTGATCTACCCTTACTAACCAATGTATCATGCTACACCCAGACAAAGGGTTTGCAGAAGCCAGAAACAACGTCTGTTGCTCTGCCATGATCTATCTTTTTGGTCACATCTTGAACAAACTCAAGTCAAGTTTGTGAGACATGTTTTCCCACGCACAAAGCCATGCTGGCTGTTTGTAATCAGTCCTTATCTTTCCAAATGCATGTAAGTCCTACCTCTCAGAATGACCTCCAA